>NW_021620017.1:312845-332424 GCF_004785775.1 Grammomys surdaster
GAAGAAGAAGAAGAAGAAGAAGAAGAAGAAGAAGAAGAAGAAGAAGAAGAAGAAGAAGAAGAAGAAGAAGAAGAAGAAGCGTCAGCTAGCATGGCAGCAAGCCAGAATAAACCGAATGTAAAAGTTGTCAAAGCTGCAAGAATGAGAGATGTCCCAATACATGGACACAGATAGTTGTTACCTTAATATAGCAATGGTAAAATAGAATAGTGGTGAGGAGCTAACCAAGTCAGGACAAGACTGGGTAGAGTGTTTTGCCAGTAAGCAGGTTACTCTAAAGATTTGCAGTTGTCTAAGACCCTTCGCTCATAGCTCAGAATCTAAACAGTGTTCCCTTTAGAAGTAATTGACTGTGCTAATGTTTAGTGTATATGTTAAGAGTAGAATAAGGAGCAAGAATGGTGTCAAGCCCAATCCAGCCTCTCCCCCACAGACACACAGCCTCTCCCCCACAGACACACAGCCTCTCCCCCACAAACACACATAGACACAACACACACGCACACACTGCTGCCACCAGATTTTTGTTTGTGCCAATTGTTTCCTTTTCCTGAGGACTTCATCCATTCCTTTCCTGACATTAATTCAGATTGTGTTGATAGCCCTAAGAAATCACTCTTCCTTCTAGCCTCTCCTGTCTCCTCCTACCACTTTGGGCAAAGAATAAGAAAGGAGATTTCTAAGGATGGGCAGATGCCTCTGGAAAGTAGGTAAAGGGCCCTCTGTAGGATGGACATTGGTTTCTTCTCCTTCACATTCCTTCAAGGAGTCCCCTGTGACCTGATACTAGAACTCCACCCATGCTGAGAAAGTGTCCTACAGAAGAGCAGCTAGCACAAGTACCTTTAAGTTTGCTTCTAGCTCTGCCTTCTCACCATCCTCATTTAATGGTCTCCCGAGAGATGAACTTACACCTCAGCAAGTCTCTGAATTCATTCTCTGAGATGAGAAGAGACACAGGTACAGACACAGCCATAAGCCAAAAAATGCTGCTCAACATGAGGTTTTTTCTTTAATTTTATGTTAATTGATATAGTGAACATATGTATGGGCTACTGTTTAATCCAATAAGTGTATATGTGCAGCATATGCAAATGAGGATAATTAGAATTTCTGTTTCAGATGTTTAACATCCCTTTGCAATTACATCCTCAAATGGCCTCTCTTCTAATTGTTCATTAAATATTTAAGTCTTCACAAACAGTGGTCATCCTGCTGTGCTGTAAAATATTACATGTCCAGACTATATTTTGGTGCTCATAATCCAACCCTGTTTTGTTTTGTTTTATTTTGTTTTGGTTGGTTGTTTTCTTTGGGGTTTTTTTTTGTGGAGCTTATTTTGTTTTGTTGTTTGGGGGGTTTTGTTCATTTGTTTTGGGTTTTTTGCTTTCTTAAGGGGTTTTTTGTTAGTTTTATTTTGTTTTGTTTTGTTTTGTTTTGTTTTGTTTTGTTTTGTTTTGTTTTGAGACAAGATTTCTTTGTGTTACAGAGCCTTGGCTGTCCTTGACTTGCTTTGTAGACCAGACTGACCTCACTTGAACTCACAGAGAACTGCCTGACTTTGCCTCCAAAGTGCTCAGATTAGAGATGTGAACCACCACACTCAGATAATCCAATCTCTTTTTAATTCTCTCTTCTTCACCCTTCCCGATTCTAGTAATCTCTTTCCTACTTTCTGGGCAGCTTTAGCTATGAATATAAGTGAAAACATGTGTCATCTGTTTGTGCCTGGCTTGTTTCACTTAATAAAATGACCTCTGGTAGATAACTCAGTTGATTCCATATCTTGGCTGTTGGCAATGGTGTGAAGGTATCTTGGATTATTGATCATTCTTTTGGATGTATATCCAGAAGTGGGATATCTGGATCATGCAGATATTGTACTTTTACTTTTTTTTTTTTTAAGAATCTCTACTTGGTAATGCTAAGGGTCAGGGAGACAGCATAGCAGTAAAGGACATGCTCACCAGTGGAATTGTCTAAAATAGAAAACACACACACACACGACCACAAAACTGAATAATCTGACTTGTTGAATGAACAAGTGATCTGCGGAGATGATTCTCAAAAGAAAATACTTAAGAGTGCCTAACAAATATATGGGAAATGGTAAGTGTGACAATTTGATTGAGATGCCCTCCATAACCTCGGCCATCTGATCTCTTAATTCCAGGTTCCTAGCATTGTTTCGAGATGCTTAGGAAGTGTAGCCTTGATTGAAGAACTAAGTTACTGGAAACAAGTTTTGAAAGCTTAAAGCCTGGCGCCATTTGCATTTCTCTCTCACTCTACTTCCTGTTTGTGGTTCAATTTGTGAACTATCAGCTGCCACTATGCCTGGTGTGTTCCCACTATAATAGTGATGGACTTTTATCCCTCCAGAGCCATAACCCAAATAACTCCTTCCATTGTGGAGGTTGCCTTGGTCAGGGCTCTTTATTCTGGCAGTAGAAAAATAACTAATGTGATCAGCATCACTAACCATAGGGAGCTTCAAATCACTGCACAGAGTCTTACATAGTATCTGCCACAGACAGCTTCAGGGATGTCATTTTTATGTCTCGTCAGCTCAATCCTACCAAGAACACATATAGCTAAAATCAAACTGCCTGACTGAAGTGGAAATTCCTGAGGTTTTTGGCAACTCAGTTGTGATGTTTTTCTGGAAGCTGTCTTGTGAGAGGATGTTTTGCTTAAGCAGACACATGAAAGTGCATATAATGTTATGCTGGAGTGGATGCTTGAGAGGGCTTGTGAAGAAAGAATATAAATACAAGCCCACAGACAGTAACAGGACACTCTTGTATTGCTATGCTTTGCAATGCTTCACTACTCTTCACTGGTCTTCAGTTCATAGAAACACACCAAAAATTCATATCCTGACTAATTCTTGCTGCTTCTTCTGGTTTCAGCCAATTCAGTAGAGCCTTGCAGTTTCTGCTGGATTGAGCCACCACTACTGATTTGTGTTTGGTGTCTACTATTGAACTAGACTGCTAATATACTGACAATGAAGATTGGAATTGCTCCAAAGAACTACTTCTAAACAGGTCCAAAACCCCCTTTTCCTATTAATCTTCTTTTTCCACTACCTCTGGTTTATGGGCTAGAACGAAAATTGACCTGTTTAAGAACCCTAATTAAAGTAGATTTTGAAATATCTAAACCTACAACTGACTCTAAGGCAAAAATTGGTACTTATCAGGTGAATCACAAAGCCATCAAGACGAAAAAAGTTTCCAGTTTTGGGGAGCTGGAATTAAAACATATTCAGAATGTACTCAGTATAAAGTGGCCAGAATCTGTACACTATTGAGGTGTTAGAATAATCAAGACAGCACCAAGAAGAAGTGGATAAAAAGACACACACCCTCAATCAAGAAGATATTCATAACTGGTACAGATTGGCAAAGGGAAATCAGTTTTCTTTTATGAAGTCTCCTTGTGTGTATCAACTAGACTCTAGGGCAGCTTCCATGCCCAGAACAAACCCCAGATTTTTTTCTGTGTTTTTTGTTTGTTTCTGTTTTGTCTTATTGATGTGTGTGTGTGTGTGTGTGTGTGTGTGTTTATTGATTGATTGATATGTTATTGGAGTTTTTTGAGAGAGAAAGAGAGAGAGGAGAGAGAAAGAGGAGAGGGAAGAGAGAATAAGAAGTTGCATGGTCACCAAGGTAGGAAGGATCTAGAAGTCAAGGAAGGAGAAGAAATACACTCAAAATACATGGTATGAAAAAACTTAAGGATATCATAACGTGTCGAAAAATCCATTTATGTTCAAATTAGTGTTATCCACAGTACCAAAATATGGAAGTAGCCCACGTAACCATTGACAGACAAATAGGTAAATAAAATAAGCTGTATGCCTCGGACAGAATGTTGTGTACCTAAAAAAAGAACATTCTGACTCATCTACAACATGAAGGACCCTTAAAGGTGAAAATGCTAAATGAAATGTGACACTCAGGAAAATACAAACATTGCATGATTCTACTTACAGGCACAAACTTGTAAACACAAGAAGCAGAATGGCAGGTTGCCAAGGGCTGGGGGAGGGTGAAAGGAAAGGTCATTGTTTAATACCTTCAAAGTTTCGATTTTGCAATGTGAATACAGTTCTAGAATTCTGTTGATAGTCACAATATGAATGCACTTAATGCCATTGAAATGGAGTAAATGACAAAACTGTGGACATTGGAGAAAGTACTTGCTTAGTACTGCTAAGACCTCTATCCCTGATTTTGCAAGATTAGAATCGCCACAACCCTTCTTCTATACTTAGAGAAGGGAGGAGATGTCAGGGGCAGCCCTGCTTACACACTGAAAGCCTAAAATCAGCCATAGGCCTAAAATCAGCAATAGGCCTGTCATACATGTATACTAACACCAAGCCTTGGGTCTCAGTGGAAAAACATTGAAACAGATGGCTATAAGCTAATGTAAACAGGCAGCTTTTGTGGAAATTTACAAGCCTGAGAAGTCATAGACCTTGTAAATAGGTAGCCTTGGCAGACAATACCAACTTAGATAAGGACAATCGAGTCATAGGCAGAGTCATAGCAACTTGTCCCCTGAACCTTCACCCAGCCGATACCCAGTTCTGATATCTGTATTCCCCCTGAACACCCACACTCCAGTGTCATTCCCTTCCCCATGTCCTGCCTTTCTGTGTTTATAACCCCTGTGTGAATGAATTACGATTTGACAAAAAAATAAATTATTTAAAAAAATAAAAAAATTAAAATAATTAAAAAAAAACAAGAAGGATCTGCTTACAAGGATAAGGTGAGTTTAAATCCATAGCACTCACTTAAAAACTCAGGCGTGGCTCCACATGTCTATGGCCCCAACATTGGAGGTTGGAGACAGGTGAATCCTGAGAGCTCAATGGACAGCCAACTTAGCCAAAATGGTGGTCTTCTGGTTCAGTGAGTGGCCTGGATTCAACGCAATAGAGCAGACAGCTCTAGAGAGATATCCAGGGTCCCACTCTCCCTTCTGTATACATACAGGGATGTGAGTAGTAAATACAAATATATTTTACCTCAACTCTTTAAAAAGTCATGTGATATTCCTGTTGGCTAGTCTGAGGTCCCATGGAAATCAGCAGCATGAACGAGCTGGCTAGCATGGGCTCCCCAGTCCCTACTGCATGTGAGGGCACCATAGCAGCCGAACTCCCCAGATATGATTTCTGTTTCAGTGCTCAGTTTCCCCATCTTGACTTGTTAACAAAGCTACCTTTGACTCCCATCTCACCTGTTTGCTTGCTTATTGTGTTTGTCCTACAAGCATAAAGCAATTACTTTGGCTTTTTTAACCCAAGGCAGCAAACATTCCCAACCTGGGGTTTTACATCATAGGGGTCCCTTAAGCTTAAAGTAGGTCTTTGAAATCTGTATAGCTGTATAACTGATTGTTCTAGGTACCCTAAAATACACATACACACAGGACATTTCCTGACCCCCAGGACCTCACAGACTGGAGGACAAAATGCATAAAGCACAGTTACCTGTGCCCTAAGTAATTCCATAACTAAGTAGAGTGTCTATACAGCCGAGGTACTGCTTGCTTACATTTGATTAGAATCCTTGGACAAGAAAAAATGATCCCCTTTGTGAATACTAGACCTGAGCTACAACCCAACATTCAGATGGAGACACTATTACAAAAATGTATGCATTCACTTAGGTTCCTTTGAAGCATAAATTGTAGCATTAGATTCCTTTCAAAGCACTGTGGTTTGAAAATTGCCCCCAGAGGCCTACATATTAAAGACTTGGTCCCTAGCATGCACACTACTGGAAAAGGGCAAATCCTTTAAGAGAAAGAACCTAGTAGAAGGAGGATAGGTATGAGGGAATTATTGGGTTTCCTGGTAACTCTTTACTCTCTGTTTCCTAACTGTCCTGAGTTAGCTAAGTAAGCCTCTGCCACTTTTTTTTTTCCACTCACTACTGTGCCATCCCAGGTGCAAAGCAACAGGTCTAAGTGACCATAGCTTGAAAGTCCCCAAGACCCCAGGCCATCACTGTCACATATCTTTCTAAAGAATCACTCTCTCCCTAGCCTCCTTTTAGCTCATGAACCCTTAAATGGTCCCTAAGAATACCTGCCATGCAGGAATCTCCAAGAATCTGTACCCCAATTTGCCCTTTAATTCCCTGAAATTTATCTTCCATTAAGATGTATATTGTTTTTTACAGCTTCTCTTTCTAGTTATAGATTGTAAATTTTCCTGCTGCTGAGTCTTGAAGCTGACGGACTGTTTTTCATTATATTTGTAAGGCTTGGATGGGGGAAAAAGGAGGCCATTCCTTTATTTGAGAATTCTGACATTTATTAGCATAATAAAACTCTCAAGATGAAATTGCAGTTTTCCAGACAGTAATTTCATTTGCAGGACAACTTACAAGGAATTTATTTGAAAGCCAGGTAAAACCTAAAATATATGAGACGTACTGAAAGTGCAGGCCCCAAATAAAATGAAATAAATGGGTTAGGGATGGGAAACTCAGCTGTAATCTCTCGCATATTAATTAGCAGGCAACAGGAACCAGCATCCAGGATGTCAGGTTTTTCAACCCATCCTGACTCCTTTAGAAGCTGCTGTTTGGAACTTTCTTCCAGTGTGTGGGAAATCATCTTGTAGAATCTCCTGACACAGAACTGCTTGGCAGGAAGCTGCCACTGTGTGGCTTTGGATAGCAAGGTCTTTCATTTGGACTGAGATTCCCTATTAGTCACTTAATCGATCAGCCAGAAGAAGCTAATGATGACCACATTTTAAAAAATCCTATTCCAGGTTACACAGAGGATTAGTGAGATTGAGTGGCCTGAACAAATTCACATGGCTGATACAGAGCAAAATCAGAACAAGAAAGAGTGGGTCTTCTGAGCCCTGGTAGAATTGATGTAATTAGAACGGAATGTGGCTATGGTTTGAGAGTTCACAGAGTTCAGAAAGCAGGATCCCTCCATCATCACATCATTTTACCCATGCAGTGATGCTGACTGACAGAGGGAAGTTACGGAGCTGGTACATAAAACTGTTGTTATCTAACACATTGGAGCCAGTGGTGATGACACAAACCTGCCATTCCAGCACTCAAGAAACTAACACAAGGAGATCATGAATTCAGAACTAGACCTGAGACACATAATGATTTCCAAGACAGCCTGAGCTACATGGGAAGACCCTGACTCAAGTTACAAAAGGTCAGAATACATATTTGTATAAAAGGCACTTACCTTGAGCTCCCAAAAGGTAAAGACTAAATAAGACAGCTACTAAGCTCTGGTAGCATTCCAGAAGAACTTTCCAGAGATGAAAACACAGAGAATGAGTGGTAACAGGGGTATTGGTGGATCTGGCTATGCCATCGTGCATGACTGTCTTCTAAGAGTTCACATCAAGAGCTATCTTTCATCCAGGAGGATGAAGGAAAAAGTGATTGACCAACCTGAGCATCCCATTGACCTAGGTTTCACTGTAGCAACAGGAGATAAATATATGGTAACCTTCTTTTTTTCTCAAAGGGGGATGAGGGACCAAAAGGGATCCAGGCATAGTGGTACTCACGTATAATCCCAGATCATGGGAAGTGGAGACAGAAAGATCAGAAGTTCAACATAGTGAGTTTAAGGTTACCTGCATTATGAGACCCTATCTCAAAAAAAAAAAAAAAGAACAAAAGACAAGGGTGAAAAAGGACAAGTGGAGTACTCAGGTTGAGATATTCTGAGCCCACTGACAAGTCTAGAAAATTTAGGCCAATGTGTCATAAGGATCCCTGTGATACAATGTACCAAGAATGTTTTCTTGCCCCCAAATTCAATCTCAATCAAGCCAGGAAATATGAAATACAGCCAATACAGAAATAACAACAGGAAACAATAAGACAAGTCCAGGACACAGATCATTTTACAGAACTCTAATTTATACAACCAGTCAGGGGTCAAGTAAAGGAGGAAGGGTGTTATCAGAGACTTAAGAGCATGCCAGATGCTACATGAAAGTCTTGTTGAGACCCTAACAGAAGAAACTTACCATAAAAGATGCTTCCTGGTCCTACACCTTACTGAAGAGCTACTGGTAGTTGGTAGTTTCTGGGGAAGACAGAGTCACTCTCCTTTGGAGATGTGGGCCCTAGTTAGATTTCTATGATTCAGTGAAAGGTCACACTCATGCTCACATGACAGCATTAATTGTACCTATGAGTTATTTTTTATGAATACATGAGTATTCTGGGGCAGATCTGGGGAATAGGATGGGGAAAGGGAACAGTAAATATTATCATTTTTCATTGTATAGATATATGAAATTCTCAAGAATATAGAAAAAAAGTTTAAAAGATAATAAATAAATCCCCCACAAAGAACCATGTGTGGCAAAGCACCATTGGCATATGTCCACATGAGGCTGAAGAACATGGTGAATGAACAAAAGCAGAGTCACTCACACAAAACTGGCTATAACAATAGTCATGAGGGTGGTTGATGGCAAAAGTGGTCAGGGATGCAAGAAACAGAAGAGCCAAGAGGTTGAGTCGAGAACAAAGATACCTTATTCTCTTTAGGACACAATTCTCAAGGCAGATAAAATGGTTTCCTGGTGTTTCCAGAGTTCATCTATTCTTTTATATATGCCAAACCCATTGCAGCAAGGATTATAATATCACAAAGTTTCAGAGTGTGGATTGGAACTGAAGCCTTCCAGATTTCAGAACCTGCAATCTTCCTGTGACATCTGCTATCTCCTTGTCTATCATCATAAGGGAAAAACATGATTATGCTTAAATTAGACACTGTGATGGTCTGAATATGCTTGGTCCATTATTAGGAAATATGGCCTAGGAGATATTAGAATATGTGTGGCCTTGTTAAAGGAAGTGCTCGCTGTAGAGTTAGGCACTGAGACCTTCCTCCTAGCTGCCTAGAATACAGTCTCTCCCCCAGTTGTCTTCAGATCAAGATGTAGAACTCTCATCTCCTTCTCCTGAACCATGTGTGTTTGCAAGCTGCCATGCTTTCCATCATAATTACAACTGACTGAATCTCTGAAACCATGAGCCAGCCCCAATTAAATGTTTTACTTTGTAAGAGTTGCTGTATTCATAGTGTCTCTTTGCAGCAAGACTCCATCCTTGAGAGTTACTGAGGTATTGGGAGGTTATTCTCATTAATATGAAGAACAGATTAAGGAGATGGAGGAATTAAAATGAAAACATAGCTAAGCCTTTAAGTAGAGAGCACACAAAGAACATTCTAGACAGCAAAGACCTCCCTCACCAAGTATCTAAACCCCACCCTTGGATTTATAATTCGTTGCAGATATTCTGTACATTCACATGACATCATTACCTCAATTTGCAAAACCAAAGCCACATGTTAGATGAGATAGGAGAGGCAGAAGTAGTTAAACAAAGAATCCAGCACAACATTAATCTCCTGTTCTGAAAGCTAAGCATAGCAACCATGGGTAATACTCATGATGATATCAACAAGTCCAGAGCCGGGCAGTGGTGGCGCACGCCTTTAATCCCAGCACTTGGGAGGCAGAGACAGGCGTATTTCTGAGTTTGAGGCCAGCCTGGTCTACAGAGTGAGTTCCAGGACAGCCAAGGCTACACCGAGAAACCCTGTCTCGAAAAACAAAAACAAAAAAATAAAAAATAAAAAAAATAAAAAATAAAAATAAAAATAAATAAACAAGTCCATAAACACTAGAAAAGATGCAACATGTGTGTCTTCCATGTTAGTTAGTCACAAGCCTGCTTCTGTTATCTCTGTGACTTTATGAAGTGGTATAGAAAAGAATTTGCTAAAAATGATCGATGTTGGGAGTTTTTCAGGAGGGCATTCTCTCAACAAATACCTATTGAGTGTTGACCCTATATTAAGTGAAAGGTTCGGCACTGGAATTGCTTTGGGTTACTAAAACATGATCCATTCACTCTAGGAGTTCAGCTTAGCACAGTCATGACAGACAGGCCTCCAGGAGCATCATTATTTGGGGTTTCTGTCTTGAGCTTTGGAATGGGAATAGTCTCACAAATGCAGTCACATTTTGTAGGTCACAGTCTGGAGGCTCACTAACACAATTATTCATCTGAAGAACAGTGGATCTTCCAGAATGCCATGAGGCTTTGAGTTGGGACATTCTTAAGCTCAGGTCAAAATCGGGATACTCAAAGGAGTCCAAGAGAAGGAAAAAAATCATTCAAACAGCAGGTGATAGTCTGGTGGGCTATCCCTCTGTCCACAGGGTTCCTGTAGCAACTCTCCCCCTGAAACGGTGATGATTTCCTCCTAAAGGGAAAAGAGAAGAAAAGAAATACAATTCAGATCAAGAAGAGATATGAACATTCATGGGGAGTCAGGTAGATAATGGTTAGAGACACAAAGACTAAGGCTATACATCTACCTCCCCTCACTCAACTTTCTAGAAACAAAAGGGAAAACCTTCCTTTAAAAAGAAATATATCTGTATAGTATGAGAAAATAAGAAGGAAGACAACCACGTAATATGTGAAAATATTGTTGAAAAACAAATAGATCGTCTAAGAAATGCAAGCTGGGGAAACCTTAGGGACACAACTTCAAGTAAATGTTTATCCTTGTTGCTGATGAAACTAAGACGACTGAAAGCATAGACACTGCCATTCCCCTCAGAGAGCTACTCGTTATTGGCCCCAAAACTACATCAGAAGACATCAGATTTGGGAAACATAAATTGTTTACGCATGAATAAACTTGAGATTGAAAGTTTGTCACAGTTTGAATACACTTCTCCCAGGGAGTGGCAATATTTGGAGGTGTGGCCTTGTTGGAGTAGGTGTATCCTTGTGGTGTGGCCTTTAAGACCCTCATACTAGCTGCTGGAAGTCAGTCTTCCACTAGCACCCTTCAGATGAAGATGTAGAACTCTCAGCTCTGCGTGTACCATGCCTGCTTAGATGCTGCCCTGCTCCCACCTTGATGATAATGGACTGAACCTCTGAACCTATAAGCCAGCCCCAATTAAATGTTGTCCTTTGTAAGACTTACTTTGGTCATGGTGTCTGTCACAGTAGTAAAAACCCTAACTAAGAAAATGTGGGAAAACGTGTCTTATTATTGAGGTATTTAAGGACCACCTCAACTATAACAGATTCAAAACTCAGTAGTCCAACAGATTTCTAAGAAAATACCAAACTTATAAAGGAAATAAAAAGAAGCTTTAAGAGATTTACATTATCTTTCTCAACAGGGTAAGTCATCCATGAAACAAGAGAAGGCTGTTATAAGAAAAAATGAGCATACAATTGAAAAAATATGACTGTTCAAATTAAAAATATTTTCAGCAGAATAGACATAACTAAAGAGCAATTTGGTAGATACAGAAATTGTAACATCAAGAAAAAGATACCTAAAAATAGAAAATGGACCGTGAATAAAAAGAGACAATTTACAGGTGACTAACTGGAAGTAGCCATTAAGTATATGAAGAGACACCTCAGCAGCAGAGGCCTAAAGAAAAATTCAAGGTAGACAATAGTGAGCCATGTGTCTGCCCATCTGAGGGAAGAACAGGCCTCAAATAATTCTGGCAGGAACATGAATTTCTTCCATGTTTTTGGAAGTCAATCTGGTAGGTCTTCTGCAATTAAAATGTGCATACTTTTCTTTCCGGCAATTTCAGTTCAAGGAATCCTGGAAATCACTACATATGTATGCATAGTGACAAAGTAACATATACATAGTACAGAAGTCTCTGAAATGCTGTTCATAGTCATAAAACAGAACGTAGAAAGATGAGCACAAGAGGAGAATGAGTAATTAACCTGAACCCTACACCCATACCAGGGAATCTTGGTACACATACCACTGTGAAAAGATCTGCCAGGCATATTTGTTGAGACAGGTTCTTACACATTGCAGGCTGGCCTTAAACTCAGTCTATAACTAAAGATGACCTTGAACATTTGATGCTCACTTCCCCCTTCTTGAATACTGAGATTACAGACTTACTTCTCCACTTTATATGGTGCCAGGATTCAAACCCAGGGCTTTGTGCTAAGCACATGCTCCAATAACTGATATGTGTTCCCAACCCCTCCTAACCACATTTTAATACAGATCGAACCTACTGCTGATTTTGAAATGCACTCTATACAGTGATACCTCCTTGAAACCTCACAAGGATGTCACTGATCTACCCAACTGAAAGGGAAACTGAGTCAGAAAAGCCTGAGCAGTAACCCACAGCCACACATAATAATGAAGTTAGGATTTAAACTTGACATTCTGGTATCAGAGACCATGCCTTTAAACACTACCTTCTAATTAAATGCCTTTAATTAAATATGGCTTGAAGGTTAAATTGTTGAGTCATGTGATGTAAAATTCACAAAACTGTATTTTCTTATGAGCATAAGTTTTGGTATTACTGCCTGACAAATAACACATGGCACACCACTAACTCAAGGTGGAAGATGTAATCAGGGCTTGAAATCAGTGAAACTGACATGACTAATATAATCATGAATTATAATCATTAATAGTGTAATTAAAATTTAATTTATCAAAACTGACCACCAGACTTCCATGTGGGCATAGATGATATCTTTGTATAGGGCTTGAAGTGAAATTGTTGATCTCCAAAATTTAAATCTGGAATGAATAAAGTCCTTCAGAGATGTCTGGTGTGGCCTTCCTGTGTGGAACCTGCCCTAAAAACTGAGCACTGGCCCTTCGATGGAAACACTGCTGGAGACAAGGAGCCAAAGCTGCTGAAGTAGCTTATTTTGAACAAGAAAAACAAACACTGGGGCTCAGTAGGAAGGACAAGCTGGAGAGGAAGGCAGCTGGGGGCTGAACTCCTGACTGCAGCTGGTATCAGCCATTGGAACTTGGCCCAGTGCCTTGGCCTTCCTGGTCTTGGTTTCTTGGTCTGTGAACAAGGTTAATGTGCTTCCATAACACAGGGGTCACCACGGTTACGAGGGCATGTATGCTTGACCCAGAACAATGCTACCAGAATCCACTCCCTCCCTTCCTTCCTCTTTTCTTCTTCCTCCTTCCTCTGACTGTCAGAAGGCCCTTCCCAAAACAAGCAGAAATCCACCGTGACCTAGTCTAGATCCACAACAGGACTCTGAGCCCAGGCATCTGTGAATGAACAATCCTCTCTTCTGTGTTCTGTCCTCTCATTTTCTCTGTCTCTGCTTTTGGTGTGGTCGTGGTGGTGGAGCTGGTGGTACTGGTGGTGTTAGTAGTAGTAGTAGTGTTATTATTGTAATTGCTGCCGCTGTTTTTACTTTGGTTGGTTGGAGGTTCTGTTGTTGTTGTTGCTTATACCCATGTCACCCAAGCTGTTCTTGAGCTGGTGAGTCTCCTGCCTCAGTATCCATAGTGCTGGGATTACAAGATGTTTCTCAGCATGCCTAGCTAGACAGGTGATTTTCTATGTCCTCCATTCACAAGGCCAGGTGAGAAGATATCTCTCAAGGCCTGGGGTCTTCCGTGGATAGATAAAATAAAGAAAGCAATACATAATCCAAGAGACCCTATTACAGCAAAAGCCTAGTGCAAGCAATTCTGTGACACCTTGTACACCTGTGGGAATCAATTAGATACTGGAGCTGGAGTTCCCATAACTTTATCCCAAAATCCCTCAGACCTTCCTTTCTTGTTGCTGAGGTACAAGTCTTCGTGCAGTTATAAGAACTGCCAGCAACTGCATTAAAATGAAATCTGCTTCTCACTATGACATATGTGAGACATTTGCAAGACAGTATGTGAGCCAATGATGGGACAAAGGGCAGAGTACTGGGCACAGGATCACAGGATATAATTATGTATAGGATATTGTTTAAAGTCCACAAGATCTCAAATAAGCACTGTGTGTATTCATCTGCTCAATGCTATAGTTTGAATGTGTTCCCCAAAAGCATGTGTTCCAGACATAATTGCAATTTAATGGTTTTAAGTATAGGACCCAGAAGAGGTAAGCAGGACCTTATGGCCTCTACAAGTGAGTCAAAGCCATTGTCTCAAGAATGGGCTTCTTATTATAAAGTGACTTTGGCCCATGTGTGTATGCATGTGTGTGCGTGTGCATGTGCGTGCGTGTGTGTAAGAGAAAGGGGAGGGAGAGAGAGAGATGCATCCATATGCATCTGTACACAGAAGTGAGCTTACCTGTGCTCATAGGCAAGTGTGGAGGACAGATGTCATTCTCCTGCTTAGGTTTTGAAACAGAGTCTCTCCACTGAACTGACACTTGCCATTTTGGCTACACTAACTGGTCAATGCGCCCTCAGGATCTGCCTGTCTCTACCATCGAACCCTCACACTCAGCACTCGGGTACACGTGTATGCTGCCATCACTGGCTTCCATTCACATGTTGGGGATCTACGCTCAAGCCTCATCCTCATACAGCAAGCACTTTACCCGCTGAGCCATCTCCACAGACCCAGATGTGGTCCCCTCTTGCATTTGCCCAGTCTCTTGTTCTCTCACCCTGCTTTGCTCTTCCATATTTTGAGAGGAGATGGTGTAGGAAGAAAGCCCTCCTTGAGTGACGGTCCCTCGATCTTGGACTTCTCAATCTATAAAGGTCTGAAAAACGGGTTTCTGCTCCTTATAAATTTTCCTTATAAATTTCCTTATAAATTTCTGTTCCTTATAAATTTAAATGATGTGCTCTATTGTAATGGCAACAAATGCAGGGGCTGCTGAGACTCTCAGTAGGACTAAATGGCATGGCCAAGGTCACACATGCCCCAAGGATAAAAGCAAGTTCAGACAAGAACACTCGTAACTCTACTGTGTCTAAGTTGCTATGGCCACATGACTGCTTCCTGCACTGCAGCTAGCTTCAAAGCTGCTCTGGATAGGAGTGGTTCAGAGGGGCATTCCTGAGACTAAGAGAAGGACTTGGACAGAGAGCCAGCTGTCATCTCCTTGTGCTAATAACTTAGAGAAGAGAGGCCTGGAAGTAGGATTACAGGTACGCCGTGCCAGTTAAAGCATGAGGCAGAGAGAAGACCATGGGCCCCAGAGGTTCCCTGAACAGCCAGTGGTCTCTTCTAATCGAATATGACATAGTTCTGAGACTCTACAGTCTTAGTTTGGAGCCAATGCCTGCTGCATTTGCTCCAGGCTTTCTTCAACCAAAGTTTCTGCCAATTCCACGCCCAACTAACCCTTCAAAGAGGGTTACCTTGTGAAAATCAATGAGATCTGTTAGGGTGGCATGGCGATTAGGATCCACTCCGAGAAAGCTGTAGAAGTCCCCAGAGGCATCTACAAGGAAGTGTTTGAAGCCTCTCTGCAGGCGGTAGGACAGGGTATAACCCCAGATCTTTTCACTGACACGAACCAGAAATGCTCCCTCAGTCATATTCTCCAGAAGGTCTTCTGCATTCTCTCGGCTAATAATCCCTAATGCAAAAGAAGAAAATGAGAAGAAAAAATTAAAAGGCTTTGGTAGGTTCTTCATCTCCTTCTACCTCACAGCCAAGTCATCCATTACCCTTTTTTCTCTGGCTCAGTTCACAGATCGATCATGTTTTCTGGGGTGTAGGAAGGAGGAAAGGGGTCTTGGAGAGTTGGCTGGTCTCTGCTGCTGCAAAAGTATACTGACCCAGAACAACCAACAATGAAACCGGGGATAGTATTTCGACAAGGACCAGAATGGAGCATGCTTTTCTCCAAATTAAACCACACTAATTTGGATTAATTAGGTAAGCAAGGAATTACTAATGAACTGGAATTATAGCATCTATTGATTACAAATACTAGAGAGCCTTAAAGACCAGGGTTAATGACTAGTCAGAATGATGGAGGACCATGCCACATTGACCTGGCACAGTAGATGAAACCTAAATGGTGTTTTCCCCTAAGGCAGGAGGGTCTAACCTTGTGCCATTGAAACACAAAATTGTCAGCAACAAAGCTCACTCTAGAATAATGCACAATCATAATGCCTAGAGTATGTTTACAATTTTCTTCATAGCTGTTCTGAGGCACAAGTGGTCCCTGTATATGATCAAAGATTCCTCTGAATGTTTATGCACACTGAGCACAAGGTTTCTAAGTGGGTAGAATAATAAAACTCCATTTCACACAGGGACTAGAACCTTCTAAGGTACTTTGGCTATGTCATGTGGTACCACCAGAGTATAGAAGTCAGGTCTGGCTTTGTAATTATATATGCATTGACAGCAACCCTTGGAAATGCTTTCATAAAGCTGCCTTCATCCACATGACTGGGAGAAGGCAAGTACTTGGTAGGTCAAACTCTGAAGAGCAGGGAGGTAGGAAAGAGGGAGGGAGCCAGAAGTATATTCATTCTTCAACACTTCCCTCCACCAAGGGATCTTCTGTCAAAACCTTAACTTCTCCAGTGCTCTTTGATATTTCAGTGACTAAATTCAGATCTACTGTAGCCTTAAAGTCCAATAAAAGGTTCCAAATGTTTTTAGTTGATTGGTTGGTTGGTTGGTTTTGATCTAGTAATAGTTATGGGTCTGCAGAGTCTTGTCATCTTCTGCTGTTTTGGAAGATCAAGAAATTTTAATGAATTCCCCACTGCATACCTACTTGACTACTTGACAAGGTATATACCCTTTATATGTTCCTTATGCCTGAGGCAGGAGACAATGCACCACACTGCCAAATGAAGTCAACATGCTTGGGGGTTCACATCCCCTCCCAAAACTCAGAACAAATGGCAACCAAGAAGGCTAGCTCTCCCCAATCAAGCAAAGTAAGTGGATAGACAAAGAGATAGAGGAGCAGGAGGAGGAAGGCCTCATAGCAACAGAACAGTTAAAGCAAGTACATTGTCCCATGAAGAGGTAGACCAGAAAGAGATATCAGAGGCACAGAAAAAATTAGTTGTGATAATTTTAACTGTCAGCTTGACACCGTGTAAAACCACGAGAGACTATCTAGATCAGACTACCCTGTGTGCATATCTGTACAGAACTGTCTTGGATGCTTCCACTTTATTATGAGAAGACCTACCAGAAAAGTGGGTAGCACCATTCCCTGGTTTGGGGTCCTGGACTGTATAAAAGTAAAGAAACCTAGCTGAGCACTAAACATGCACACACTTTTTTCTGCTCTGGACTGTAGAAGTAATGTGACCAGCCGCTTCAAGGTCCTGGCCCTGATTTACCCCATAGTGATGGACTGTAACCTGGAACTGTAAACCAAATAAATACTTTATCCCCTAAATTACTTCTTGTTCAGACATTCTGTTACAAAACCAGAAAGGATTCTAAAACAAGGTTGTGTATCAGTTAGGGGCTTCCTAACCTAGGAACTACATCACTACTACATTTCTAAGTCATGACACTGGTATCCAGTTATCTCAGCATGAATTGCTTGTAAATGATTCCATTTTGAGGCATGACAGCTAAAGATTGTACTAAGGGCCATGAGAAACTCACTAGCTGGACACACTGTGACTCCCATCTCATCTAATCTTGAATAACATCTTAATATCAACAGATTGTAACAGTGAATACAGAGGTTCAAGATTTCCCAAGGACATGGAAATGTTGAGGGTAGAGTCCAGACTTGGACTTGGGTCTTCAGACCTCCAAGTGCAGGGTTCTTTGCTCTATACCATGTTAACTCATAAAGGACAGAAATGGTAGAAAATACAATAAAGGGAAGATTAAGGCAGACTGCATGGAAACATTGGAGAGGAACAAGAAGTGTGGCTTGATAGCTTGGAAGATTGTGTGTAAACAGCAAGGGGAATAATCGTAAGGTGTTAACAGGAAAACATGGTTGAAAGAGTATCATGATCTATCTATTCATGGGTCACTCACATAAATGTAATGTTAAGGAAGTGGACAGAATCTCAGGAGCTTCAGAGACATAGAGGACAGAATAGAAACTCTGACAACTGTATATTCTAATCCTAGAAGGGAGGCAAAAAGAGGAGAAGAGATGGAGGATTGAGGCAGTACTTAAAACTGAGTGGTTGAGAATCATCAAAGACATATGGTGAGGTTGTACAAAGCTACTTAATATTCCCTTTGTCAACCAGGGAGAGAGAGAAGATTTCTAATAAAGATCAAACAGGGTAATTTCTCAATTGCAGTAATAGAAGCCATAGGAAATTAGATTAATATAGTCAGTGTGGTAAGAGCAAAACAACTACATTTAATAAAACAATCTTTCAGAGAGATGGGTACAATAAAGTCTTCCTCTGAAAAGTAACTTGAGGGAGTTGATTAATAAAGGATATATTTCAGAATAAAAGAAAATATACCCTGGGCAGAGAATCTAAGAATCCAGGAGGAATCGTGAGTATATGCTGTAGGTCAGTCTAAAAACAAACAAACAAAACTAACATTACAGCACAATGAGAACAAGGTTTCTTTTAAGATCAATTACAATAGATAATGAACATTCAGTACCTATACACAGTGGAATTTTACTCAGCTGTAAAGGAAAATGAAATGAAGGAGTTTGCAGGAACATGGATGCTTAGAAAATATACTGAGTGAAGTAACCGAGATTCAGAAATACAAACATATGTGTTTGTTCCACTCAAGTATGGATCCTAGCATCAGATCTTTATACATATGTGTTTAAATTGGAGTATTTATAGAATCTAGAAACTAGAAATGAGCCATTCGTGCAGAGGAGGAAGAAAGATCTTAAGGGAGGAGGTGTCCTATTTTGGTTTCTATTTTTCTGATAAACACTGTAACCAAAAGCAATTTGAGAAGGAAGGTTTTATTGGCTTACAGTTCAGTAGATCACTGCGGGAAGTCAGGATAGGAAGGAACTCAAGGTGGGAACTAAAGGCAGAAACTGAACAAGAACTTTGGTCCCTGTGATTTGCCCAGCCTTCCTTCTTAGATCACCAAGAACCTCCTAAATATGGGAAGCAATGCTTGCAGAGAGCTGGACCCTGTTTTACAGATTTGCTTATAGGCCAATCTGATGGAAGCATTTCCTCAACTATTTTCTTCCCAAATAGCTTAGGTTGTGTCAAGTTGGAAAAAAAAACTTAACTAGCCGGGACAGGGGGATAGTAAGGGATAGTAGGACTCAAAGGATAATAGAAACAGAAAATAAATGAGGAAAAGAATTCAGTAAGGTATGAAAGACAAGATTAACTGGAAAATAAACACACTGAGACTCCTTTTACATCACAGAGCTAATAAACTGCTGAGAAATTAGCAGATAAGCAACAAATGGAAGAAAAGAAATGATAGATAAAGAATTTGGGATCAAGATTCCACCTGGTGGAAGAGAGGAATTTGTACTTGCACAGCACACAGGGTTCCTCAAGACTGTTGCTGTGTCCACTCAACAGTTTCTTCTTGACCTCAGTGCCCTCAGTGGCGTCTCTACTTGATCTGTACTTTCTAGTTCAAAGTCATTTTCAGAGTTTTTAAGGCCAATCTGAGCTATATGGTACCCTGTCAGAACGAAAGAAGTAAGGAGGGAGGGAAGAAGGGAGGGAGGGAAGGAGGAAGGGAGAGAAAAAGTCTGAAATCCACTCACAACTAGAAAGTACAGATCAAGTAGAGACGCCACAAAGGGCACTGAGGTCAAGAA
>NW_021620017.1:332824-380184 GCF_004785775.1 Grammomys surdaster
TTATATGCAACTACAGAGTATGGTTATGTGAAGGGAGGGGGGGGGAGAAAAGATGTGGAGAAGAGACTGCAATTAGAATCTACAAAGAGGAAATGGTACCCAGTTTTGAAGTCTTTCAAATACAGACAAACTAACCACCAGACAATAGGAGATTAAGTTCAGTGACCCCTGTGTATTTGAGGAAGGTGATTCCAGGATCCATTCACATAACAATACTCTGTAGTTGCATATAACCTATGAAACCCTTCCATATTGGGTATTTTAAGTCATCTCTAGCTGGCACATACTATCTAACTCAATGATTTTTTTTTCCATTCTCAGTTGGTGAATCCATGGATACAGAACCCACAGACATAGAGAACATAAAGGACATTTTAAGCGAAACACCACCAGAGGTGCATGCAGAAAGTAGGATGCTGTTACCATAAGTGGGACACAAACCCAGCTGTCCGTGTCCTCCTTTACACACTTCGGATGTCACAGCTATTGTAATGCCCCAAAGCAAACAGCCTCCATGCCTACCTGGACCCTTTAATGGGAATGATGGAGGACACCTGAATCTCCCCGCAGGTGTCCAGAGCTCATAACAGCCCAGTAACCACAGTGCCCTCTATTGGGCATCATCAGAAAATGACAGGCCCACTATCAGGAGACAAGCCCTTCCTTGGAGATGCCTGGGTTGCTGGCTACTGCCCAGAAGCAGGGATGTGTGCTGAGTTAGAAAACAAGCCATACCACTTCCACCTTCCCACCAGTAAGGCCTTACTGTCAAAAATCTGGCATTTGCAGTCAACAGCCCAGTGAAGGGGGCCAGCAGCACCTAGTTTCCTCTGTTGCTGCATTTTAAGTACAGACCCTAAGTAGACACATTTTGACACTCCCTAACTCCTGTCTCAAATACCATGAGCATCATGATCGCTACCAAAATATTTACTCAGCAAAAGGAGGGTACTTCATAGTCCCCAAAGTTGCCATGCTCTAATAGACCCATAAATCTGCCGGTTAACACAGCTTCAAACCTGACCCACGGCTCCGTCTCCTTTTCAGCCCCAATTCCATCCTTGGAAACCATTAACCGGGAACCGAAGCCACCCAAGTAACCACATGAGCTCTTTTTATTTCTCTGCCAGTGCTTCACTCTGAGAAAGAAAGGCAGGCAGGCCAGCTGCCCCGGTTCCCTTTTTATGAGTCTCGATTTATCTGACGCGCATATTTCTTAAAGCTTTTGCCGAGGCTTCGCCTCACCGGCTGACAACTCCCCCATTACCACTTAGCTATTTCTCATTCGTTTTTGTGACTTTCCTTTCTTATTGCCACACTTTGCAGACAATATCATTAAGAAGGCTGAAGTTATTAAGCTCTTCATTCTCAATGGTTTCTCAAAGCATCGAAAGCCACAGAAATTGTGATGAATGTGTTCAAATGCGTTCACTTTTTTATACTTCCAAATGAAATTGAACCATGGCTAACTGCTGAGACAAGGGTTTTAGTGGACAGGCTCCCCTGCTCCAGGTATACTTATGCACAAGAGACATTATTGCCCCTGACTCTCTGCCTGTTCACAGCTAATGTGCCAGGTTCTAATCACTAGGACCACTTGTGCAGGTCAGCATCTCTACGAAAAGCACCTTAGACAGTCACCATAAAAACAGGTAAGTTTGCTTATGGTCAGGCAGACCCACTGTAGGTCTCTGGTAGAGCTGCTGGATGGCATGGGGATGGGCAAATACGCTCATCTCTTGGGGAGGATCACAAAGTGATGGAACCTCACTTATAATCCCATTCAAGATGACACTCCCAATAGCCTCCCAAGGTTTGTCCACCCTCTAAGCACACCACCCAGTGAACAGTCTTTATCATATGGACCATTGGAGACAAACACATCCAATTTGTACATGACAGAGTGAGAAACACCACCTAGCAAAATTATTTCTGAAGCTGGCTATGTATTCTACATAGGATTTACCTCGGCTGGATATATACATTTATGGCATGATGACTGTCAGTCTTGTAACTCACCCAACTGCTTCATTAGAGCAGAGACCAGGCTGTTGCCTTCTGTAGATAGAGATCTTCTTCCTTCTTCCTATCCTTCCTTCACCCCCTGCTCAGTCCTGCCTACTGTCTTCTACAGTAGGAAGTGGGACCTTCCCTTGCTTTCTCTCTATGCAATTTTAACAGGGGTAGAGTCTGTCAACACAGACCATAGCAACTGACTTAGGAACAACCAGGAACAATCCTTGGGTTGTGGAGTGAAAGCATGCCCTCTCTGCTGCTGCATTTGAACTTGGGAGAAAGTAGGCATGGCACCTTAAATACCAGCTGCTTCCAAATGAAAGCAGCAATAAGCAGAAAGGAGCCAGTGGCTGAAACATGTACACTCTTCAGTCAGGTAAAGCCTGAAACTGGAGCTGCCTCGGGGTTGGGAAGGTGGCTTTCAGTCATGTGAGCTGACTTTTTTTTTTTGACTAGTTGCTGTGCATTCTTCTATCACCTGCAGCTGAACATAAGTTTCATGAGGACTTAGGTGTAGCCTGAGTAATCAACTAGTTGTTTATTTACTTATTTGCTCTAAGACGGACTTATTTGGTACAGAACTTAAGAGACCTGAAGTCCAAGGCGGAACAGTTTCATCAACTGCACTTCTGGTGAATGCCTTTGCCTGGGAAACAGTGTGGCAGAAGAACAGAAGTGAAATTTGTACATGCAGAAGAGATCAGGTCACAAGGCAGGAAGAAGGGTGGGAGACAAATTTTGTTCCATTCTACAACAAAGTTCTCTGAGAACTGACTTGGGTCCCCTGAGTACAATTCAGCTTCCTCCTGAGGGCTGTACACCCACCTCCTCTTTTCCAGGCTCTTTCCAGGATAAATACTAACACAGTACAGACCAGGACGCCAGCACTGTCCTGTGTAGCATCTACTACACTTTGTTCTAACACTGACCAAAGCCCTCTGTCTCTGACTTTTATAACCACTATTATTATGAGCCCGCTAATTTTTTCATTGTTTGGTGATATGTTTTGATTAAATCAAGTCCTGACTCCCACTTCTCCAGTTTCTTGACAAACTCTACCACTTTTCTCTACCAATTGCATGTGGCTTTTTTTTTTTTAATTACTTAAATGCCTTACGTAGGGAGCTGACCTCCTAATGCCCCTGGTCAGGTAACTCAACATCTCCCAAAACAAGTAAGTTCCTGTTTTACTTATTTATTACCTAAGACCTTTGCAGACTGTATAAAACTCAGACAGCACTCTTCAGAAGTTCGCTGGTTGCGGGGATTAGGTGGGGAGAATGCACCAATCTCAGAAGAAGCAACAAGGCCCAAGCAGAAATGAGCCAGACAACTAAGGCAGCCCCACAGCCCAGGACAACTGAGTATTTCCTAAAGGCATGATCACTTCGATGTTCAGGACCTCCAAGGACAGTTCCCCATCACTGTGTTCCTTGAGGCAATTTCAGAGTCTGTTTCCTCACTAATGAGACGGTGACATGGCTGAACTACATCATATAGTGAAAGGCTCCTGAGATTCTGAAGCCAGATCACAGAATGTGAACCCCTCCATGCTCATTTACTAGCAGTGTAGCTTGAGGCAAGTAGCTTTAATTCTTTGAACCTCCATTTCTTCATCTATACAATAGCATGGCCAGTATATGGTGAAAGCAGAAAGATGGAGTAAGTGAATATATATGGAGCCTAAAGAATGTCTAGTATACTGTGAGCTCCATTCACAAAATGGTATTATTACCTACTCTTAGTTTGGGTTTTATTACTATGAAGAGATAACATGATTATGGCAACTGTTATAAAGAAAATATTTAATTGGGGCTGCCTTACAGTTTCAGAGGTTTGGTCCATTATGATTACGGTAGGAAGCATGGCAGTGTGCAGGCAGACATAGTGCTGGAGCAGTTGTGTGAGGAATAAACGAACTATTGAATAGCCAATGTATATCCGATATAGTGCCAAAACAAAGTAAACATTCAAAACCCTATTGAAATATAAAAATCCATCATACTCCCACAGGTGTGGCCACACATAGCCACAAAGATACAGCCCAGTGCATGAGAACAAGGAGTCACACATCCCCTATCCATGGAAGCCATTGGAGCTAAATGATGCCTTCGTGTGCCCAGGTACACAGCTCTGTATCATATGTAAGGCTTGGGAGCAGAGCCAGCAGTAGAATTATAGACAACTAAAGGAAAGTCAGAACCTTAGGGATAGCAGTGCAATCTGCTTTCCTTAAGCAGAAGTAATATTGTTCTTTGTAATCCCCTTTCGGCCTATCTAACCAATGCACATTTTCAGGAAAAGAATGAAAACAATTCTTTTATTTCTTGGTGGGAATACCTTAAGCAAAACTGGTAGAAAAAGCTGAGCTCATAGCTCACCAGAAGAATGTTTTCCTCGAATTTGCAAGGCCTCAGATTCAATCTTCAGCACTACAAACACAAAGAAAATGGGTCCAAGTGGCCTACTCTTTACACCTCAAGAAAGCTTTTCATTTGAGACCAGAACTGGTGGAAGATTTTTCTTTTCAAACAATGCTCAGGAGAGGGTTTTGGAGAGCTCTTCAACTGGACACGTGCCAGCTCTCCAAATGGCCTGTGTGACACCTATGGCTTTTAAAAATGACTTCAAAACAATGATCATTGTGGTGGTTTGAATAGGAATGCCCCCTCCCCATAGACTTGTGTGTTTGAATGCTTGGCCAGAGGAAGTGGCACTATTAAGAGATGTAACCGTATTGAAGTAGGTGTGGCCTTGTTGGAGGAAATGTGTCACTGTCAGTGTAGACTTTAGATCTCCTATGCTCAAGTTGTGACCAGTGTGGAAGACTCAGTCTTCTTGGGGCTACCTTTAGATCAAGATGTAGTGCAGAACTCTCAGCTCCTTCTCTAGCACCATGTCTGTGTGGATGCTGCCATGCTTCCTGTCATGATGATAATAGACTAAACCTTTGATAATATAAGCCAGCCCCAATTAAGTTTTTCTTTATAAGAGTTGCCATGGTCATGGTGTCCCTTCACAGCAATAAAACTCCAACTAAGAGAATCATAATGAAAGAAATTTTTGATTTGTGCTTTTTACTTTTTAAGAGGGAAGGCTAAATTAGTATCATCTTCTTTTGGTATAGTCACATTATGTCATTGTTTCCTTCTTATCTGAGTGAGAAGAATGATTTATAGTGTGCCCTGGAGGTATGAAGCCACTGGTATGTACATTTCAAGTCCCATTGCCAAGGCCACTTTGTTGATTATTGCATATAACAAGCAGTAGCATTTATTTGCAAATTTTAATATTTGTAACCCTAAGAACAAGACCAGGTGCTGTGATTGTGCCCAGTGTTGGTTGATGCCTCACATGCATTTTTAGTGCTTGAGCTCATGGTCGTGAGATCTCAGCAACTATTCCTGGCTCCATTCGTGAACAGAAACATCCTCACAAAGGCTCACTCCAGGTTCTTCCCCATTGATCTTGAAAGCTAACGGTAAGCACCTCATGGGCTCACTCTCTCTATCTGTCTCAGAAATTCTAGGCCCAGAAAGAAATCACTAAGAACAAACTGAACATTCTCAGACAGTTCCTCAGGTTAGGTTAGAGAATGGATATCAGCTCTGCTCTGCAAGGTCATGGAGCAGAGAGAATGAGAGGCAGAGTGTACCACAGGTGATTCTCAATAAGCATTTATAAACCCACTGAGGATATTTTTTATCCTATTATCTATCCCTAGACAGCAGAGAATTCAAGGCAGAATGGAAAAGTCAGCATAGAATATATAAAATCCTGTGTCTTGTTTAAAATCCTGGATTTACTGGGAAAGATTGAGTTGGTTCCTCCAGCTTTCGGGCCTCATGGTAGTCACCTGTAAAGAGATGTCCATGGCCACTTCAGGAAGCCCTTGACAGTGATGTGGAATGTTGTATATCGGACTACACAGTGCACATAAACATGAAGAACTACATGGAAGAGGAACATCAGAAGGAAAGCCATCCTAACTTCTAGGCTCACTGAAGACAGTACTTTCTACAAAGATAGGGAATGCCAGCTTCATATTTAATGCTTGCCGCAATAAGCACCATACCAGTATCATGTCACCTGGGTCATGTCAGCCTGATTTAAATTAGGGTACGTCCATACTTGGGATCCACTCCCAGTATCTGAGCAGAATTCAACAGGACTCACTTACCAATGCCACACCCATCGTCAACCACATAACCCTTTTCTGTGCCAAGCCCCAAGGGCAGTAGCAAGGCCACCATGGGTCATTGCCAAGAAAATAAACCATGGAGCACATTTTAAATCTTTTCTAGAAATAAAGATAATGAAGAGAAATTTTTTCTGAATGAGCCAATGTTCCGACAGAGAACATTCAATAATGTCAGACACACGCTGAAGTCCCAAAATAGCATTTTCCCAGAGCCAAGCTTATGTGCTGGCACTCTTCAGGAAGAACTTCAAGTCTCTCATAATTCTTGGGATGTGGCAATGAGCAAAGAAGAAAAGGGATTGCTTTTCTGCTTTTTTTTAAACAGAGGACTGATTAACTTCCAAGGTTGGTCCCAGGGGGAAGACAATCTCCATTTCACTTGTCTTCCCATCTGTGCTCTGAACTCATTTCTTACACTGTATTTCCTGAAAGAGATAAAGTTTCTTCTCAAAATCTTCCTAACTTGCTGGGCCCACACCCTTTGATATATAACTGTGCAGTATCTTACAAGGAAGAAGAATGAGGAAAAGGATGAGTAGAAGAAAAAGGAGGAGGAAGAGTGTCAAATTTTGACCAGCTGCACCAAGCAGAACTGACAGTGTGCTGGTCCCAAGTGTAGACTTCAAGAAACTCAAATGCTATGTATCATTCCCTTCTACCTACATCACTGTGACAAGAGCATATCCTGTGCTCCCAGAAGATAAGAGCTACATAAAGAAAGATGTCTCCAGCTGAGATCCGCAGCCAACCATGGCATGAGCAGGGTCTCTGTCAAAGGTGTTAATAGACTGTTACAGGCTACCTGTGGGCTAATAAGCATTCTGTCTCTGTAGGGATTGGTACAGAAGCAGTCCCACCTACTCATCAGGAAATCCCCATGTTGGAAAAAAGTTGGAGACCTTCCAGGTATTCTCTACTTTAGCATTTTAGAAATGAACAAAGTTAAACACACACACATATTAAGAGCCAAAACTGAGCTGCTTGTGGGGTTTTTTTACATATATATTAAAGTAACTACTGTTAACTATCACCATCAATTCCAAAAAAAATGGGGCACTTTAATACTAAACTGAAGAGGAATATAATCCTGGAATATAAATATAGCACAGTTCTTTCTTTCTTTCTAAGCAAAGGCAGTTGGCCATCCTCCATATATGAGCCTTTTTCTTTGATTCTGTCACAGATTGATGAAAACTTGATCACTAAGTAGTTCTGTTCCATGTGTTAACAACCTCCCTACATGCTTTATGGTAGAAACTGTCAGGAAAACATGAAGTCAATTACATAAATTCTAAGACTTAAATCTAGGTTCTGTTTGTTCTGTGACAACGTAAAACTTACCCTTTTTTCCACTGAAATAGAAAGTAAAATTAAAGATAAATTTCTGTTTCCTTAGCTGGACATCTGAAGACAATATGGGTGACCATTAACTCTTTGAGAGTCACTGCTAAGCACATACAGGCAGTGTTCTATCCATATGCAAAGGGCACACAGGCTTCATTAAGTTGGACCAAGTAACTCTTCTTAAATATATTATCCAAGACAGTCTACCCAGTGAAAGAGACCATACCAGTCTTTGTACATAAAAATAACAATAAAAATAAAAACCTCTAAGACCTTGCAAAAGAAAAAAAAGATAAATTTGATCACCTCCATTGTATCTGTCCCACTGGCTACCAAGAGTACCTCTGAGCAACCAGCACAGCCACCAAACCCCACCTCCATGGGGACATTTGAACTGCACTCTGCAGCCACCTGAGACATAAGCTACTCCCATGGAGGTAATAACATACACATAGGGAAAAGAAGGTGGTGCTCCAAATAGGAGATCCACCAAGGGCTTCAGACCATACAGTGTTACAGAATGGAGGGAGGATCTGATACCAGCTCCAGGAACACATGGCTCAGTCACCCATGAGTGCTTTCTTTCTCTGGGCCATGAAGAGCTACCCCATGATTCTTTTAGCTATATGGAGGCCTAAGAGAAGGAAGATCCCCAAAAGTGGAAAGTAGTTATAAAAGTCTTGTCATTCAAAACTCCCAACCGTACCACAGACACCAGGATGCCTCTGGCTATGACACTTGTGCAATCCCAACAGGTGTCTGTTCCATCTAGAAAATTTGAGACTACTGTGTGACTCATTCTTCCCTTTCCCTGTGCCATGAAACCATTAGACTTTCCAATAGAAACAAAACCTCAGTATGAGGCCTAGATGTCTAGGCCAACAAGTGTGAGAGCAGAGTATAAAATAACCCTTAGTTGGTAGCAGCCACTGAGTCTTTGAGTTCCTGTGTTCTAAGGTACAACAAAGCCTACATACATATTGTGCCCCACATAGTAGGGATGTTATAGTGGTCTTCTAGACGTTGACAGTAATGACAGTAATAGATGATGGCAAGCTTCTCTTGGCTGTGTTTCTGAACCTGACCCCTAGACAACTGGGAGGTAGAGGTGACAGGTGAACAAAAGTACCTAAGGCATGTGTCCTGCATCTGTTGAGCATATCACCAATTAGAAAAACAAGTCATATCCCTCCCTCCCCCCCCCCCTCTCTCTCTCTCTCTCTCTCTCTCTCTCTCTCTCTCTCTCTCTCTCACACACACAGCTCTGGCCCACTAAGCTCTGTGGTGGGGTTATCATACAGCTACAAGGACCCGTACTGAGTATCAAGAACTGTTTATTTAGGACCGGAAGGCCTGGCATCTGAGTATCTGAGTGCTAATGCTCACCTACCTTTGCCCATTCCTCCATAGATACCTACTGTGCAGGCACTGGTAACACAGGCCAGGCACTTTGCTTTGCAGAGTTACATTCATACAGGAGAATAGACAATGGACATTAAGATAAATACCAATGGCATATGGGAGCTATTTGGGAATGATAGAAGACAAATTGGCAGAGCTTAAAGAAAATAGCCTTGGAAGGAAATCCAGGAAAGGCTTCTCAGAGGAGCAGATATTGCAGATGAAAAATAAGGCTGTCTATGCCAGGCAAAGAGCTGGGGGAGAGACAGCGAAGGCAGGCAACATCATTGCAAGAACAAAGGGTCTGAGCTGGAAAGGAGGGTAGCTCATTTAAGAAGAAAAGAAAAGCTAGAGCTCTAGGCAAGGGGACACAGGTGATTGACAGAAGTTTGGTGTGGGGAACTACTTGTCACCTGGGCCTGGTGGACCTTGGACCAGGGTTTAAAGGGTTTTGTTTTTTGGGGGGATTTTGGTTTTTTTTTCTTTTGTGCCTGTATAAAGAGAGGTAAGGAATAACACGGCAGAGATGTGATAGGATCCAACTGCATGTAAGAGTCCCATAATGCTTTGTGAATGATGAGCCAAAAAGAAGACAGACCAAGGAAGACCAGAAGTACCATCACCTTGGTGACCTTCATCTGAGCTGCCTGCAGCCTGCATTCAGAGTCCACATGCTCTTTGGGCTCCAGCAGACTGGAGTAAAGGTTCAGATAGTTTTGCTCAATTAGCACGTTTTTGTGCTAAGCATTTCTGGTTCCTTTCTCAGAGCTAGAGCCATGCCTAGTACATGCCCATGAGGGCATTCCTTTGCCAGATGCCAAGCAACCATCAAGATACCATAACTCTGTATCAGCATGACACTAGATTCATCCCTCCCACTGGATAGACTTGAGAGGACACAGAACTTGAGAGTCTGGACTAGGGAGAGCAGTTCATCACCAACACAAACACAGGAAACACAGGCCAAGATAAGGCTCTCCAGTCCACTAGGAGATTTGACGGTAGAGAAGCAGGCATATGGGGTCAGGTTGGTAATAACAGTGTCAGGAGAGGTCTATTCTGACAGGAGGAGTCCTAAGCTTTCCCTAGTAAGGGAAGGAAGGCTTAGAGAACAAGGTCAAGGTGCAGAACACAGAGAAGGTTCTCCTAGGCCAGTCAGACTTAGGTGACCTTCTGACTACCCAAAGGAACATCAATGAGATCATCCAAAATCATCTGAACCAGGTTAGAACTGTACAATCAATTCAGACACACGTGAAGAAATAAAAAAAGGTCTACTTGCTTTAAGGTATAGTACTTTGAAGCTGTTCATTATGCAGCAATAGCTAACTAATACTGAGAGAACTCAAAGCCAGAAGCTATTGCTAATTTTCTGTAGCAAAATCTCTGGTGAAGCCACAGTCATGTTTGTTTTCCTATGTGAAGCTACTGCATATTCAGATCACTGAACAAAGGTTATGGACCTTGAGATTCATTCTTATCATTAACTTTACACATTATCTAGTGCCTTTTTGGAAACACCCTTCTATCTTTGAACTTTGGTTTTATATCTGTAATGAAAAGATTGGAAGATTCTTTTTTTAAAAAATGATTTATTTATTTATTTTATGGGTATAAGCACACCATTGCTCTCTTCAGACACACCAGAAGAGGGCATCAGACCCCATTACAGATGGTTGTGAGCCACCATGTGGTTGCTGGGAATTGAACTCAGGACCTCTGGAAGAGTAGTCAGTGCTCTTAACCACTGAGCTAGCTCCCCAGCCCAGAAGATTTCTAAAGAGCTGTCTTGTCAAATGCTCTGTACATAAGTGACTCTGAACTCTGCATCTATGAATCTGGCATCTAACCAAAATGCATGTTTTTTTTCCAGAGTAAACAACCTACCATGCTATGGCTATGGTTATGAACAGAGTTGCAGATGCAACAACAACTATGACTGGTGTTGGCTCTGCCTGCTCACCAGTAGCCTGGGGCACCTGGGCTTACTGTCCAATGAGTACAAAGGTATAACCTGGCAGGTGACTTGAAAACCAAAGAGCCCAAGTGCTGATGACAACAGAAGGCAAGAGTCAGGTTCACAGCTTCCTTAGAAGACAGAGAGGATACATGTCCAGCATCCCAATGACCCCGGACTTATGGATTCTTGACAAGTGTTGGAGAAAGAACTGAGGTAACATGGACCCCAAAGTTCTCTACGCCTCTAGTTACAGCCATCCTTCAAGACCTCTTCTATCTGAGAAAGAGTTGGACATGTGAGCATCATCTGCAGTGGGGCCCAGAAAGTATACTACCATGAAACCAGGGGGCGATGGACTTGGTGTTCCTCTCAAAGCCAGCTCGGCGAGGCAACTGTTCCTCCTTGAACCAGCGCACGATGACTTCTCTGGAGAGTGGACGCAGAGGTCGCTCCCAGGTCCTGCAAGGAAGAAAGAGAGTGAGGGGAGGATAGATAAAAGAGGAAGAAGAAAAGGAAGGAGAGGGATATGTTCGAGAAAAGGAAGAAGTTGAGTAGAAAGAGATGGCAGAGCAGATAAAGGCATTTGCTCCCAAGTTGGGCCATGTGAGTTTGATTCTAGGAACCCACACGCAGAAAATTGACTCTCACAGGTTGTCCTCTGACCTCCACATTCATGATATCTTGTGTACATGTGTGTGTGTGTGTGTGTATGTGTGTGTGTATGTGTGTGTATGATTGATTGATTGATTGATTAAAAGTTTTAAAAGCATAGAATGGGAAAGGCACTTCTAATTATTCTCCCAGATTCAGAAAACACACAAGAAATTTATCTCATAAAAATCATGTATTTCTGCATGCTAGACTATTCTACCTCCAAATATCAAAAAATAAATGACAAATTGAGAAAGCAGATTTGTCAGAATTTTTTTCGCTACCTTAGGGAAATCCTAGATATGGACAAAGAAAGCATGGCACATACAACGAAAGAAGGATGGACTGGACCTCAGATAGAGAAGAAAATACCATGGTCCTGCAACATTTGTGAATTGCTTAGTCTGGCTCCTAGACACATGTGAGCATTGAAATGTACCCCAAGACATATTTCCTCAAACAAGGTTGACAGAAAAACAAGGTGGGCCAGGTGCAAAGCATAGGTATTAGCCCTGTGCGGGACCATTGAATCTCAAAAGCACACAGCCCTGCAGCAAAGACCCTGCTTGGGAGAATATCTTTGCAGATTATGGTTGCCCAACGTAAAATTAATTTCTGCAAGTTTATATACACAGAGCACTGTTGGTGGTTGCAAAAAGATTTGAAACAGCAATGTTTGACAGACTGATGGAGTCTCTGATGACTAATAGCAAATCCACACCACAGAACACAAGGTAGCAATTAATGAAAAGAGGAGAAGCAAGGTTGTTTGCTTGCTTGGTGTTGGTAGCTGCACAAAGAAGCCCAGGGGTTAGGATGAGGTACAGATAAGAAGCTGAGAGCAGTGTCTACGGTGGTATAGTGAAGAGATGGTACCCAGGGAAGGAATCAGATTTCTCTATGAACACCAGACCTTCTAGTTTAGCAGTCGTACATGATGAGGAGTGAAAAAAGGAAGGAAGGAAGGAAGGAAGGAAGGAAGGAAGGAAGGGAGGGAGGGTGGGGAGAGAAGATGGAAAGGCAGAGCAGCTCTTACTAGACTCTAGAGAAAGGGAGTTGTAGGTTATGAACAACCCCAAAGTCCAACCAGAACAAAATTAGACAAACCACATTATCTGGGGGTGAACTGATTCCTGAACATTCCCCAAGGACAAGGGAGCCACAAGCATGCAATCCCGTATCTCTGCTCCCCAGGAAGTAGCTGTTCTGCAGGATAGCCAAGGGGCCTTGAGATAAGAGGCCAGATCTCATGGCTGTATAGCAAGACAGGTAGAAGATGGAGAGGCTCCAGGTGACCTGTGTCTTTGGCTTTGCCAATCATGGGTTGTCACTGAAATGTCCTAGACAAACAACTCCTCTGGGGTCACAAATGTGTGCAAGGACCTCACAATCTATCCATTCTACTGTGAAAACCTGCTATTCAAACTACATACAAACCAGCTCCATCCATGGTTAGAAAAAGCTATGGTCCTAAGTCTCAGATACTGGGCCATATTCATTCCATCTTAGGTCTCTCATTGCAAGGTTTTGACCAAGGTTAAGGAGTCTATAACTATGGAAACATTTGGAGTGTTTGTATATGCAGATTTTGAGGGAAAGAAGCTATATAGCTTTCTTTAGATTATCAAGGATGACAAGAATCCTTGACCTCTGAAAGTTTAACCCCCAAATTGCTAATTTGTTTGAAAGGTCCATAGTCTACCTGTTTCTATGTTCTGCCCATTATATAGACTGGAATGCTGAGGCCCTGAAAGGCAAATATCCAACAAGCAACCAACAGCCTGTAGTAGAACCCATGGAGCTTTCCTCATGGGTCACAGCTCTTCTTAGAGTATAAGTATCCTAACATACCTGTCAGGTCCTGTGAGGGATGATGGTGGACTGGTGCCAGGAAGCTGGTGATAGAGTCTTGCCTCCTGCTCGTGGTTCTGGCCAAGTTCTTGGAACATGGTGCTCAAGCCAGCAACAGTGCCCTTCTGGATGGCTCGGAGTGAGTGGCGCCGGTACTCATCCCGGGCTCGTTGAGCACGACGGCTCCTCTCCTCATCAGCCGCCTTGGATCTACGCACTGGAAAGGAAAACAGATTGGTTGGCCTTGGCCCACTGTCCATGCTGTACACTGGGTAAACACAGACAGCATTGTATACAACTTACGTGGAAATCCACGATTCCCTGGGAAGCGGTCACACAGAACCCCATGGTCTACAAGACACTTGCCTCCACTACAGATATAGCAAGGCGCTCCCAGCTGTATGCGCATGTTCGTACGTGGGCGGACGCGTGCGTGCATGAGTGCGTGCCTGCATGTCTGCGTGCCAGCGTGTCTGCGTGCCTGCGTGCCTTCGTGCGTGGGTGCCTGCGTGCCTGCGTGCGTGCGTGCGTGCATGGGTGCGTGGGTGCGTGGGTGCGTGCGTGCGTGCGTGCGTGCATGCGTGCATGGGTGCGTGGGTGCTTGCATCGGTGCTTGCGCGAGTGGGTGGGTGCGTTCCTGTGTGGGTGGGCGTGTGGGTGGGTACGTGGGTGGTTCGGTGCATTCATGAGTCTGTAGCTAGCTGTTAAGGAAAGTCTGGGGTTGGAAAAGTGAAGACCAAACAAAGCCTATTGGAATCAAAGGCTTCTGTTTGAACTGGTTATCCTGAAGTCTGACCGCTTCTTGCTAGGTCTCTACCTTCCTCTAAAATCCGAGAGTTCTCAATAAAGAACACTGGAAGCTGACCCCAGACTTCAAATTGTGCAAAATTAATGATTACACTGACCTGGCAGACCACATCCCCTTCCAAGAAGGAAAATCTTACTTAATCTACTCAACATGATCACAGGCTTCTACAGTCCTCTAGAAACCACACTTTGTCAGAATTTGGAGGACACAGTGAGTAGTTCTAGTCCACTAAGAATGTTTCTCCTTCACAGGTGGGCAGGAGCCTTTCCTGAGAATTTTGCATCTCCCAGATCCACATAGCCTATGCCTACAGAAGAATGTACAGAGTGATGTCACACACAGAATATCTCCTGCATTTTGAGCTTCACAGAAACAGGTACTTTGGCCTGCTCATTGCCCAACTCCAGTGTCTGGAACAGACTTGGCAGACAAGATAACATTCTAGGTGATAAGGGCATCTGGTATGTTAGGGAGATGGTTCATGCTTACCATACAAGAGTGAAGACATGAGTTCCATCTCCAACACCCTATAAAAAGTAGACATGGTGGCATGTGCCAGAAATCTGGGGAGGCAGAGACAGAGAATCCCTGGAGCTTTCTAGCTGAATCTGTGAGCTTCAGGTTTAAGGAGAGACCATTTCCCATTTCAAAAAACAAAGTGGGAAGTGATAGAGGAAAAAATTTAAAACCACCGGCCTCAGCATACATAAGCATGTGCATGTGCAGATACACACACATACACATGTATGCACATACTCACATTTTTAAAATTAATAATTTTAAAAAGCATTCTACGATTTGGCTCTGCGTTTTACTCTAGGCTGGATAGAGAGAAGATATGGAAACAGACCCTTTTCAACCACTCTGATCAAGCTGGGGAAAGGACAGATAAATAGCACTAACCTAATGAAAATGGTCATGAGTGTTGTTTTAAAACAGGAAGAAGAAAAACCAGGGTCCACAGCATTCATAATGTACAGGGACCAGGGCTGCCAAGGGATAATCAGCCCTGGCCTCTGCTGTGTACGAGGTGGTCTGTTTCCATAAAAATTCATGTTGGGGTGTAGGGCCTTTAAGTGAGACTGGATTCACCTTCGAACGGCTGGATTAATTTTCCTGGGACTAGATCAGTTCTTGGGAGACAAATGTCTAAAATAGATCAGCTCCTTTGTCCCCTCTCTGCCTCTGCCTGCTCTCAGGCAGAGAATAAATCTGTTTTCCTTGTGAAATTACTTGAATCTCGTGAATTACAGTGAAAGACAATGAACAAGATAGTATGAAAAGATCAATTACTTTCTAAAGAAAGGAGGTGGGGAGACCATTCCAAGAAGAAACTCTGAGCTTTGGTGATCCAGTGACTCATCTGTAGGTCTCTGGCAGTAAGAATTCTGTGACACCTGCTTGCACTGTGGGCAGAGGGTTAGACAGGGTCAGGAAATCCAGGACTGACTTCACTATCATTGTGGAGTGAAGTATTGGAAGCCTCTGCCATACAAATACAAACAGCTACATGAGTTTACAGTCCCTAAGAGACAATGTAGAGGGACATAGAGATATAGGTGTTGTTCCTGAACTCCTACCTGGTATGGGGCAATATTATTTTTTAGTTTTCTTTCCCTGAAAAATAGAGATGGTGCCATCCTTAGTCCAAGGATGCTGGGCTATTCCAGAGTGGCATCCCTTCCACTCTAACACTGAGGAAACACAGCAATGTCTGCTTTCCTTCTTGGCAGAATCTGCTTAAGTGGACACACAGCTCTAGAAGTGCAAAGAGTGTTTGAAAGAGTGTCACCACTTCAAATAGCATGTTGGTCAGGTGTGGTGAGACAGTCCTATATCTCTAGGACCCTAGAGGCTGAGGCAGGGGAATTTTGAGCTTTAGCATAGCCTGTCTTTATAAGAAAGCCCAGTCACAAAAACATGAATGGATGAATGAATGAATGAATGAATGGAATAGTCATTCATTTGGTTGTATTTAGTTGTCAACATGTGCCAGCTCTAATTGAATAGGGCTGCCACTTATAATTATACAACTCAAGCACCATACAACTCCAGGAGACCCAGTTACAGTGTTCAGCCCTCAGAGAACTTACAGTCTAGTGGGAAAAACCTCACTAAACAGTGGTGCTGTGGTGGGGTGTGTACTGAACCTTAGGGCCCCCAGAGGAGGGACATCTCGTGCAGACATGGGTAGCTTCTGGAAGTGAGGAGAGGTCTAAGCTGATGCCTGGGAGATTCAAAAGATGTGACCAACAGTGGCTAAAGGAAGAGATTTCTTAGTAAAATGGTCTTAAAGGCTTGAGGTGTCCCTCCTAGTACAGTACGGCATCACTGAAGACATGTAAGGCAGAAAAAACCACTGACAGGAACGTGATGCTATTGTGTTCTAATGCTGTCTTGAAAGATAACTGGAAGCCACTAGAGGGCAGAGTTCGGTCTGCAGTTTCAAGAGGTGGCTTGAGCTAAACTGCAGTGGAGGGACCCATGAATGAGAATAGGAAGCTGCAGAAAACAGGAATTCACTGAGGGAGGAGAATGCCTGAAGCAACCACAAGTATAAAAGCAAAAGGGAGGAGGGGGAATGGGATAGGGGGTTCAAGGGAGGGGAAACAGGAAAGGGGATGACATCTGAAATGTAAATAAATAAAATATCCAATTAAAAAATAAAAATAAATAAATTCAGAGAGAAAAAAACTGGCAGAATCTGTACAGTTAGTTTGGATTATTATTATTATTATGATTACTATCATTGTTTACTTCACTTACAGGGATGTGGCAATGGAATAGAGTATGTGTGTATAAGTCAGAGGGCCACAGTGGGACTCAGTTCTCTTTTCACCATATGAATCCCAAGAATTGAACACAGGTTATCAGCCTTGGCAGCATTTGCCTGTACCCACTGAGCCAGTCACAAGCTCCCTTGGTCAGGTTTTAATACTGAGACTGAGCAGAAGGGGGAGACCTAAAGGCCAGTTCCCTGCCTTTTAAAAATTACAGTGACTGATTGAATGATTGAATCATTTATTGTGTGTGTGTGTGTGTGCACATGAGTGTGTATCTGTGTGTTTGTGTATGTGTTATATATATAAATAGTTAATTTCTGATTTTTTGTGATTTTTACTTTGGTCCATTTGAGTCAGGATCTCTCTAGATAGCCTTGGCCAGCCTGGAACTGGCTATGCAGACTCAATCAGACTCCAACACAAAGAGATCTGTCTGTCTCTGCCTCCTGAGTGCTGAGAGTAAAGATGTGTGTCACCAAACCAAGCATCTCTCTGTGATTTTGAGCAAAGAATTAACTAACTATATTTTCTTTTCCTGACCAGAAAAGGAAGGCTTCATGGACTTGCTTTGAGGTCTCAGTGAGGAGTTTGCTCATGTCCTAGCACAGAGGAGTGCATTAAACATATTCAGGGTTCTTACTGTGTATTCTGGGGATTGAACACATCATTTAGAAACAACTTGTCCTTTGGTGGAGGTGGGAAGGGGAATGATTAGTGGGGAGGAGGGCATTTAGGTAGAACCAGGAGTTCCTACCAGGAACAGAATAAATGAACACATGGAAAGAACAGCTTCTTAGCCTCTGAAGAGGCTGTTTAGGGCCTCCATTTTCACAGATGTCCTGTGACTCAGCCTGTAGCGGGGACACCTACATAAATCAGTGCCTTTAGCAATAAAGATAAAGCCTGAAAAGTGAGCATCAAAGTTTAAGAAAGCAAGTGAGATCCATCCACAGTTAAGCTGGTCGAATGAAGCCTTGGTCTATCACAAGCTTTCTAGGGACGCTATCATTACCCACTTCGCTCTAGCTTAGCTTGATGCCTGACAACAGAGATGCCTGTGGTGACCAAGGCCAACTGCTGGACCCTTTTAGGATCCAAGCTCTTCTCAGGCCATATCGATAGAACAGTGATTGCCTTGGGAAAGCTAAATAAGGCCCTGGGATCTGTGAGTAACTCCACAGGAGAGGGAACCCCAAATACAACCTAAATTAGGTATACAAAAGTTAAGATGAGTACTAGTCAATGTTTTAACATTGAAAAAGGCACTCAGAGTTGAGAGGGCCCCTGGTTTATGATGGTTGAATGTATGGTGGTTTTATAAAAGTAATATAAATTCAGTCAAAACTGTACTTCAAATTTTGATTTTTGATCTCTTTTCAGGCTAGCTATATGCATATATATCTGCATGTGTGCATGCATGTGTATGTCCATGTGTGCATATGTGTATTCTGATACTGGTCAGTAGCTCCTACCCAGCCGGGAGATCTGAGAAGATCACAACCTGTATCCTCTCAGTGGGCCGTGTTGATGAGCTAGGGTGTTCTGTAGTTTAGGGTTATGATTAGGTCACAATTTCAACTTCAGGCTTCAGGGACATAACTTTCATATAAGTTGAAAAACTGTGGCTATGTCCAAGGAACAACAAGGTATCAGTAATTTATCCCCTAAGACCAACTAGCTGATAAGAGGCTTCTTTACTGAGTTTGAGGATGCGATTCATCCTGTGGGAAAATATTCACCATGATTTTTTCCCCTTAGTTAATCTCTGGAAACACTCTCAACGATCAAGCTGTAATGAAACTTACAGTGGCCTAGAGATGTGTTAATCCAGTGAAGCTTGCCCACTGGAATCATCACACACACACACAACTATGCAGAGGATACCAAAAGCCCTTCTTTTCTCTTGCCCTTCAACTTCTGGTCCACATTCTTCTCTGCTCCAGCCTCCTTCCAGTCCAGCATCATTCTTGAAAGCTCCCCCAGGCTCAGCCCCTCACACGCATCTAGCACTTTAGAATCGCCAATATTCAACCAAGAACTCAGAACCACTTCTTTTTAAAAGGGAGGGGAGAAAGTCAACATTATAGAACTCCCGTGCCAGGCTTTGGGGAGTGTTCTCAGGCAGCTCTGTGAGTAACTGGGCAAGAAGTGAGGGCATTGCACGTAGGAGGTTGATTTGGAGCCATACCCAAAATCACACGGTTGGAGGACCCAGAGTGACCAAAACTCCTACTCAAGATGGCCAAACCTCATTTACATTTTAACCTCACAGCAACAATGCTAATTTTCTGGCTTCTATAAATAATATCATTTCCTGGATTCTCTCTAAATCTCTGACCAACTAGTCTCCAACTCTACACCCCCACAAGTTCACAGTTGAAAAGTTATTAAACACACTGCCATGCCTGACCTATCCAGACAGTTTCAGCGATCAGACCTCTAAGATTTGAGCTGAGTAACACTAACCTCCATTCGAGTGATATTGAGAGCTCTTTCCCCCCTTTTTATCTCAGTTGGAGAATTTAATTTGACTGTTTTATCAAAACTGCTGCTCCTGATAGATTAATGGCCCACTCTATCTTTCAGATTAAGTTAATTGAGTGCAGAATGGATTTGCTAGATTTGAATGACAATCTCTGAGTTCAGCTCATCATTCTTTAAGAAAGAATAATATGAGAACCTCTGATCAGGGAGCCTGAATTATCGTGTATTACAAGTTTTTCAGAGGTGTTTCCATTTTCAGAAGCCACACAGAATGTTGAGCTAGAATCAGGCAGTTCTCAGAGGACAAAATTTCCAGTATCCATCCCCAGTAAAACTGCAGCTCATGAGTTCTGCAGAAGCAATCCAGCCTTAGGTCCTTTTTCTTCATATGGCAGAAGAACCCATAGAACTTGTTTGAAGTCACTCTGGTAAGGGGCTGAGCTATCCAGCCTGTGCTTCCTGTGGTGACCTCACTGGCTTCATCTTGTGAATCTCACTATTTTTTTTAACATTAATGTTGTCTCTTCTCATTCTTCTACTTGCCTCTTCCTCCATTCTGAATTTAGATAAATGGCTTCCCTTTTAGCTTTCCCCATCTTACCTTTGCAGCCTCATTTTTCATTATGGCTCATTATGAATCCCAGGATGCAGCTACATCGTGTCTTGTGCATGCATTGTCTGCACCAGTTACAACTACAAATAAGTCCCAGAAACCAAGTATTTCAGAGCTGAATTTATGAGAGAGACATATACAGAAATACAGAGATAGGAAGGTAGACACAGAGGCAGACAGACAAATATAGAGACCGACAGATACAGAGACAGAGAGGCTGAGACAGAATGAGAGAGGGTGGATATAAAGGATGCCAAGAGCAAAGGTGAATTAAGAGTTTATGAGGATGAAGAGAAGGATCAGAGGTTACCAGCACATGCTGCTCTTCCAGAGGACTGGAATTTGGTTCCCAGAACATATCAAATAACTCACAACCACCTTTAACTTCAGCTCCAGGGGATCCAACAACTTCTGCAACCTGAATCATGTACACAAGCATGCACTCGCGTGTACAAACACACACACACACACACACACACACTTATATTAAAAAATGTAGATTAGCCACACTAAACCTGGTAACAAATATTTTAAAAGATTATACATTATAAATGAAAGTTACCCCGGGAGCATAAGACTGACTTCAGTCCACAATCCAGCGATGGCAGGTACTATATTAGTAAAGAGCAAAACCACATAATTATCACCACAGATGCAGAAAAGCCCAATACTCCCAACAAACAAGGAGGGAAAGGAGCCTTGGCAACCTGGTGAAGGTCATATGTGAAAAACCGACAGCATCACACTTGCCCGGAAAAGAAGAATGAGCTCTTTCCCTACAACCAAGAAGAAGGATGTCTGATTTTGCTACTTTACTCCTACTCAGTACTGCAAGTTCCAACCAGGACAATTCACAAGTCAGGTGGATTAAATCAAAACAAACAAAAAACCCAACAAGACAGAAAAATGCCAAAAGGAAACAAAAAGACCAGGAAATAAAAAATACTACGTTTTGGCATATGGTGGGGGGTGGGCAAATACTCCTGGGCATGGGGCCTGCCCTGGAGAGTGGTTGACTTCCCCACCGAGACTCCATTGTAGAAAACTGATTTTCCCTTTTCCAGTGAGTATCAATTGCCAATGGCTTCTTAGTTAAGAGTGGGACCCCATTATCCACTTCCCTCTCTCAATTCTGGGATCCAGTCTGGCTTTAAACTGCATGCCTTGTGCACACTGGAGGGTCTGGGAAAAGATAGGAGAGAAGAGAAACATGATCAAAATATAGTGAAATGAAAAAATTTTAAATAAAAATATCCTTAAACAAAAGAATTGAGAGGATATAAAAAAATAAAGAGAAGAAAAAAATACTCATTCTGGGAAAAAGGAAAAAGGAAAACTCTTTTTAAATATAAAGTTTTATGTATAGGCTATCTTATGTATAGAAAATTCCTAAAAATCTATAGTTAATCCATATAAGCCAGTAAGTGAATTAAAGGGCCAGCATATTATGCCTGTATAATCTAGATATATTCCATTTACTTCATAGGAATCAATTTATCAAAACAAGGGCATAACTATAAAACATTAAAGGAGATTAAATAAGACTTAAACAAAATGCTATCTTGTCAAATTCAAGGATTAGAAGATTAATTTTTTTTGAAGTCTTAAAAGGTTGAACCCAGGGCCTCATATTTGCTAGGCAAGTATTTTACTATTGCACTATGACCTTAGGGTTTTTTGTGATTTACCTTAATTATTATATATTAATAATTATTTTAATTACATGTATACATGTCCCTATGTGTGCATATTTATCACCTGACACAGACACTAGAAACCAAACCGAGGTCCTACAGAAGAGTAGGAAGTATTCTTAATGACTGAGCCATTTTTCCAGCCCCCAACCCTAGCCAACTCTTTATTTTTAAAATAGAGGTTCACTATGCAAGCTGAGCATGTCTTTGAACTTGATGTGGAGGCCAGGCTGGCTTTGAACCTCCTCTGGGATTTCAGGCAGTGTCCCATCACACCTGACACTAAGGATAGTATTTTGAAGATGGCAACACTTCTCAATACAAATGCAATTCAGTTCCTATCAAAATCCCAGCTGCTCTCATTTCAGAAGTAGACCGACTGATCCTAAAATCTGTTTGGAAATAAAAGGGTCCCAGAATAATTAAAATACTCCAATAAAGAACAGCAATGAAGGTCTTACGATATCCAGTTTCAAAGCTGACTGCCAGGCTTTCTTCATTGTAAGACTGCTGCTGACATAAGAAGAGATAAGTAAGTCAGCAGAACAGAGCTGAGCAGTCTGAGGCAGACATGGTTTGGGTAACTATTTCTACAAGAGTGCCAAGGGCTTTGAAAAGATAGCCCTTCCAATAAATGGTACTTTGACAACTGAGTCAATCAGGAATGTCATTTAACACAAAAATTAACTTAAAACATAGCAGAAGCCTAAACATAAGAGCTAAAACTGCAAATCTCTTAGAAGAGAGAAGGGTGTCAGTCACTGGCCTGGGAGTAAATAACGGGTTTCTTGGATGTTTCAAAACTCACAAGTAAAGAAAGAAAAGAAAACAGGACTTCCCTATTGCAACTTGATATGCCAAGGTGGGTTGTTATCCATGGGAGGCCTCCCTTTCTCTGAGGAGAAAGGGCAGAAGGGATGGGAGAAAGGAGGAGAGAGGGAAGGACTGGAGGGAGGAAAAGCTGTAATTGGGATATAAAGTAAATTAATGAATGAACGAATGAATGAATGAATGAAAAAATGGATTTCCTCATAATCCAAAATATGTTTCAAAGACTCCATCAAGAAAGCAGAAGGGAGATGTATCTGAGAGGTTAAACGCACTGACTGTTTCTTCAGAGAATCCATATTCAGTTCCCAGCACCCATGTCCAATGCAGAGGTGGAAGTGGGGGCTTTGCTGAAAGCAAAACTCAGACAGCACCAGTGGGGATGAGAATGGACAGTCACCTTGGAAAATAGCTCAGCTAGATGCCAAACTTGGTCTCCATATGACGCAGAAATACCCTGGAGAATTGAAAATATGTCTTCAAAAAACATGTGCATTTGTTACAGCAGCCAGAACAGCCCCAATATAGAAACAAGCCAGTGCTTAAGTGGCTTTAAGACACTTTCCTTTAAGTGACAAAACAAAAATGTGATATATGCATGGACTGGATTATCACACAGACATAAAGGAGGTAAGGTAATTATAAATTCAACCACATGAATGGACCTTCACACCTGCTAAGTTAAAGAATTCAGACATAAAGGAGGTGAGGTAATTATAGATGCTATCACATGAGTAGACCTTTACACCTGCTAAGTTAAAGAAGTCAGATATAAAGGGCCATAGAATATATTTTTCTTTTTTTACATTTTATTTTATGTTATAGGTATTTTGCCAGCATGTATTTCTATGTAGCACTTGCATGCCTAGTGCGCTCAGATACTAGAAAAGGGCATCCAATCCCCTGAAATTAGATTCACAGATGGTTGTAGGCCATCATGTGGTGGCTGGGAACTCAGGTCCTCTACAAGAGCAATCAGTGCTCTTACTCACTGAGCCATGGCTCCAGCTTCTATATCTTTGTGTTTCTAAGAAGTGTCTTATAATAGGCACATCCAGAGAAACTCATTAGATTAGTGGTTTGGAAGCAAGGGAAGAGAACCACTAATATGGTTACATTTTCTTTCTGATGTGATAAAATTTTCTGTGATTAGATAGTTGAGGGGGCTCACAGTTTTGTAAGTATACTAAAGAAAATGCTTAATAATACACTCTAAAATGACAAATTTTACAATATACAGATTACATGTTATTTTTTGTAAAATGTTTATTTAATGAACCTGGCATATATTCATACAGTCAAAGCATACTAAGAAGCAAAGGGCTTCCCAGGAGAACCCTCACCTCTTGACTCCCACTGTTGGCTCTAGTTGCAGTATCTGTAATATACAGATTGCAAACACACACCCACTCCACACCCACCCCTACTCATTCTCCCCCTGACCTAACAGATTCGCATACTCAACTATAGAAGGGCCCTCCTGCCCTGTACTGGTCAAGCATAGTTGCTATTTTGTTTACTGATGCTTTGACATTTGAGCCCTTGTTGATCCTGGAGGGCTGTCCCATCCTCCCAGGGTCAGCCAACTACTGGAGTTAGTAAAAGGTCTGCCTTTCAGGTTTTTGTTTGGAAAACAATCCAAACAAAAGCCACTGCCTCTAGTGAGGAGCTTTTACACCTGGCCATTACACCTGGGCCAGCATCCATTTGCCCTAGTCATTCTAGAGGCCAGATACAGACAACCGGAGCCATTGCCTACATTCAACAGCCCCATAAAACCGTTCACATCAGCCAATCCTAAATCTGTCTGCCATGCTTTTCCTGCAATCTCAATAAATATTCCTGCCTGGGTCTTACCCTCATTCATGCACCATACTGATTCTGATGCTTCCTATGTGACCCTGTATTTTGTGTTATGTTACTTCTTGGTACCTAGGTTTTGTAAGTAAAGATATCTTAAGAGTCAAATCTCTGCTAATATAACAACATACCTGGTCTCGACAATTCCTGGGCACAAATTACAATATCACCCTTCAAACCTGGCTTCACCTTGTTTTTCCCACTTGACTTGGTTGAAACAGACAATCCTCAGGGTTTCCATACACAACATTTTTAGCCTATAATATTCCATTGTCACTGTGCCTTTATGCATGCTGGCCTCTGTCTAAAGTGCACTCTTTGGGACTGGAAAGATGACTCAGTGGTTAAGATTGATTGCTGACCTTGAAAAGGAACAAAGATCAGTTTCCAGCACCCATGTCAGAACATTCAGAGCTACCTATAATTCCAGCCTCAGGGTATCTAACATCCTCTTCTGACCTCCATAGTTACCCATATGCATATAAGCATACACACAGAAACACAAACACAAATCCTGAGTGTTTGCCACCTGTTCTTTGCTACCATTATTCCTAAGCTGCCACCAAGTTCACTTCATACTACTCCTTTAGAGCCCACCAGGACATCCAACCTTGTGACACTTTCTCCCTCAAAGCCCTGAATCCATATATCCATCTGCTCTGGTTAGAAGTACCTCTAAGATAAGCCTCTAAGTGTCCATATCTGAAGTCACCAGAGCACAGCTGTGATGGTTTAAATGAGAGTAGTCCCCACAGGCTCATATGTTTGAACATTTGGTTCCCAGTTAGTGGAACTATTGGGGAAGGACTGGAGGTGTGGTCTTGTTGGAGAAAGTGTGTCACTGGGGGTGTGCTTTGGGGTTTCAGAAGTCCACTCCAGTTCCAGTGTCTGTCTGTCTCTCTATCTGTCTCTGTCTCTCTCTGTCTTTGTCTGCCTATCTCGAGGTCTCTGTCTATCTCTCGGTCTCTCTGACTCTGTGCTCTATGTAGATTTCTCTCTGTCTCTGTCTATCTTTAACAGATATTCCTGTTCCTTCTGCCTGCTTCCTGCAGGTCACACAACTCTCAGCTACTGCTCTATCACCATGCCTGTCTGCTTCCAGTCATGAAGGTTGTGAACTAACCCTCTGAAACTCTAATGCTTTCTTTTATAAGAGTCATGGTGTCTCTTCATAGCAATAGAACACTAATTCAGACAACAGCATAGAGTTAGGAAATTATTGGCAACTCAGTAAATGTAATATTTCATTCTTTAATGTAAGACATCTCCAGGACAGGCACATAAACTCCTGAGTGTCAAGTCCTTATCCCAGCAGGGCCATGTACATGGGTCTAGCCTTGTATGGTAAGGAAGGAAGCAGAAATGATGACAAATCACATCCACCAGGGAAGGAGCTGGAGGGCAGGCCTCCAGGACCAGGACACAGACCAACTCACACTGTTCTTCCCATTCACGATCTTCATTTTCACTGGCTTGGCAGTGCAGCTGGGCCTGCTTTAGGGTCCAATAAAGTTCCTTCGCCCTTTGCTCCTCTTGGAGTCGAATCTGTTCTTCCCCTCGCCTCCTCTCCTCCTCCTCTTTCCTCTGAAATATTATTGAAACAGGATGGCATTAGAATGGGGAACCATCTGTGGGACTAGAACGGGACCTGCAGTAGGTCAAGCTGAGCTACATGGAATAAAGTAGCCAGCAGTGACCATTCCACTCTTGATCACTACACAACTGGAATGTGACAGTCACACTGGGTAAGAATCAAATGGATCAGTATATTGACGCAAATTTTATTTGCTGTTTTGCAGTACTAGGGATTTGAACATAAACTTTAGATCAGCAGTTCTCAGCCTTCTTAATGCTGTTACACTTATGTCATATTCCTTATGTCATAGTGACCATCAACCATAAAATCATTTTCATTGCTCCTTCATAACTATAATTTTGCTTCTATTTTTAATTGTAGAATAAATACTCGTGTTTTCTGGTAGTCTTTAAGTGACCCCTGCGAAAAGGTCATTTAACTACCAAAGCAGTCAAGACCTACAGGTTGAGAACTAACCCTCACTCTAGAGCCTTATGCTTGCTAGGCAACTGCTGATCACTAGGACATCTAATGATGTTTGAATTCTAAAGCTTTCTACAAAGCTAAGAGGACTCAGCCATCCTCAGACTTGCTTCCATTAGAGGTCAAGAAAGAGTACAGGTACAGAGGGCTGAACCTGGTCTTTCTAAAGCCTGTCCATCTGGACACAGGGTGGCATCTTGACCAATCTGGGTACAGTATTGACAAGACCACTTGTCTCCGGGGTTTACAGGTTCCTCCTATTGGATTGCCTTGTCCAGACTTGATATGAGGGCTTTTTTTATTGGATATTTCATTTTACATTTCAAATGTAATCCCCTTTCCCCCCACCCAGAAGCCCCCTATCCCATCCCTCCTCCTCCTGCTTCTATGAGAATATGCCCCCACCCATCCTCCAACTCTCACCTCCCCACCCACAATTTCACCCACACTGGGGCATCTAGCTTCACTGGACCAAGGACTTCCTCATCCACCTATGCCTGACACTGTCATCCTCCCCTATGTATACAGCTGGAGCCATAAGCCCCTCCCTATGTGCTCCCAGGCTGGTGGTCTAGACCCTGGGAGCTCTGGTTGGTTGGTATTGTTGCTTTCCTCATGGAGCCACAAACCCTTTCAGCTCCTTCAGTCTTCTCTCTCACTCCTCCATTGGGAACCCCATGATCAGCTCAATGGTTAGCTGTGAGCTTCCGCCTCTGTATATTTCAGGCTCTGGCAGACCTTTAAGGAGACAGCTGTATCAGGCTCCTGTCAGCATGCACTTCCTGACATCTACATCAGTGTTTACCTTTGGTGAATGCACAAGGGATGGATACCCAGGTGGAGCAGTCTCTGGACAACCCCTCCTTCAGTTTCTGTCCCATGCTTTGTCATATAATAAGGACACATGCTCCACTATATTCATAGCACCCTTATTTATAATAGCCAGAAGCTGGAAAGAACCCAGATGTCTGTCAACAGAGGAATAGATACAGAAAATGTGGTATATTTACACAATGGAATATTACTCAGCTATTAAAAACAACGAATTTGAGAAATTCTTAGGTAAATGGATGGAACTAGAAAATATCATCCTGAGTGAGGTAACCCAATCACAAAAGAACACACATGGTATGTACTCACTGATAATTGGATATTAGCCCAGAAGCTTGAAATGCGCAAGATGCAACTCACAGATCACATGAAGCTCATGAACAAGGAAGATCAAAGTGTGGGTGATTTGGCCCATATTGAGACAAAGCGTGGAATATGAGGGCTTTTGCTTTGTTTCATTGTGTCTTACTTTGTCCTGTTTGGTTGTTTGAAACTAAAGAGTTTTCAATGATGTGCCTTGCTGCAGGTTTCTTCAGGTCAGTCTCATGTCTGTCCAGTACAATACATATTCTTTGCCTGGGATAGCTTCAGTGAGTCCTATTCTATCTTTATAGGACTCTTATTAGTCCAGTGCTGGTCAGTTTGAATCTATCTCCTAAAGACTCTATACCTTTTCTCTCTTGTTTTCCATAACTTTTCTTGTTCCTGGATGAAGTCACTGACTTTATCTTCAACTTTCCACTGTGGCATGTGTGATTTCTAAGACCTCTTTGTTATTTGCTAACTGTCTCCTTCTTGTGGTTGCATTCTGTATTTGTTTTAGAAGTGCAACAACCCAGGTCCCTAAAGATTAAGACCTTTGTTATTGCCTCTGTTTGGGCTGAGGTTTACTTCTGTGGTTTGTTTTGTTGCAATTATTTGACTTGGTGCCTGCCACTCCTAGAAAAAGAAGACTTTCATTAGATACACCCTCCTTGTCTGGTTGTAGTTAAGAGAGAAGTCCAACTTGAATGGGAAGCTAAATATATAGCCAGCTTCATTCGACGGCTATTGCATGAGGAACCAGCCATTTCTTTGATAAACCATCAGATGGAAGGTTCTGGAGCTTCTGTCTATAAGACCACCCAGAGTCTTCTATTCTTCCTGTGTGGTGTCTGACCAGGAGCCAGCAGTGAGCAGTATGCAGGCAGAGCAGACATTAAATCCCCTAGCCTGGGCCTCATGATTTATAGCACCAGGTTTCAACCTGTGGATTGGAATACCTTTGGATGTGATGCTGCATATCATATGTTTACATTATGATGTATAACAGCAGCAAAATTACAGTTATGAAGTAGCAATGAAGGCTGGGGGTCACCACAACCTGAGTAACTGTATTAAATGGACACAAGATTAGAAAGGTCAAGAACTACTGTGTCTTAGGATTTCATTGCTGTAAAGAGACACCTTGACCTCAGCAACTCTTATAAAGGCAAACATTTCATCGTGGCTGGCTTACAGTTTCAGAGGTTTAATTCATTATCATCAAGGCAGGAAGCATGGCAGCATGGAGGCAGACATGGTGCTGGCAGACCTGGGAGTTCTACCTCTTGATCTGAAGGCAGCCAGAAGGAGACTCTCTCTTCTGCACTGTGTGAAGCTTGAGCACTAGGAGCCCTCAAAACCCACCTATTCAGTGACACATTTCCTTCAACAAGGCTACACTTCCTAATAGTACCACTTCCCATGACCCAAGAGCATTCAAATCACTGTACACTGCTTTATGGAAAGTCATTTGAAATACCTCATTGGTCAATGTCTTCCTACAGCTTTTTCCCCAGCAGTGCCAAGACCAGACAAGGTCCTGCATGAATTCTGGTTCTTGTTTATTCATTTCACATGCTCCTTACCCTCTATTCAGGATATGAGTATGGATATCAAGCTGTGTCCTAAACTGTGTAGACCAGCACCTTTCTGATATGCTATCCTTAAAATACTACAGTTTCTAAAGCAAGAATTTCTTATTTCATCTTTAAAGTTTATTTTGTGGTGCATGTATGTGTGTGTGTGTAGGGCACATGCATACCATGGCACTCAGCTAGAGGTCAGAGGACAGTTTGTGGCAATTGGTTTTATCTTTCCACTAGGTGGATCACAGGGATGGAACTCAGGTCATCAGACTTAGTAGCAAGAACCTATACCTACTAAGTCCTCTCGCCTTCACGGAACGGTTTTAACCTAAATTGCTATATTCTGAGCTTAAGTAGTCAGACAGTTTGCCATTAAACTTGTTTATTCAAGTAAACAACCACCATCATGAGGCACAAACTGATAAATAATGTATTGGTACCAATAAATCATTACACATGTTAATATATGGAATCATATTGGAAACACCACTCATGAATTTTTCAGTCATATCAGATACCAGCCTCTCCCTTAAGACGTTAAAACAGAGCATATAAGTCTGAGATGTAGAAGGTGCACTGACCCATCACCTAGTCCTTTGTCACATCCTCGAAAATTGCTGCAGCAAAGACCTTCTGTCTTTGTCCTCAGGCTCCAGCTCAAGGAGTTTCCATTGTCTACGAGGTACATCCAAATGACACTATACTTGGCATTTGGCCAATCTATGTTTTGAATAGCTGTGGTTTGTAAAACTACTTGTCTGGTTCTTTACTGAAACTTTTCCTTACATCTAGATAGCCTCTTTGCCACCACTGAACCCTGCATGCCTCTTTGACTTGTTCAAAGACACTCTGTAGTATATATTACCATATACTTACTACTGTACCATGTGAAATACAATCTGTGATTTCAGAGTTAATAATTAAGATTATAACAAAAGAACCAGTGATTACTATTGGCTATATCTACCAAGTGAAATCAGTAGTAGAGCCCTCCTTGCAAGAATGAAGATATTTTACAGAGATATTTGTGCTTCTTCTCTTTGATGCTAAGATTATTGGAACAATGGTCTCCAAGTCACTGGAATTTTCAGGAATCTCACACTGGGATAAGGAAAGGCTAAAGTCTGGTGCCAGACACTAAGGAACGTGTCTCCCTTCATATAGTTCTGATAACCTGTCTGACCATCTTTCAAGAGAAATTGGAGTAAAGAAAAATCAATGATAGGTCAATGACAGGTAATACTATACCTTAAACCTAAACCTCATGTCAGAGCTCTGAGAATGGAGCACAGACAATTCCACTGGACTTCTTTATTTGTTCCTCTTCCCAGTGTGGCCATATCAGAAAAATCTTCCACCTCTACTTATCACTATTGTTTGTCAATTTAATTGGCCTATTGAGGATGAGTGGCTAAGTCTAATTTGGTAGAGCTGCCCAGTTCCAGGTTCTGATCTTAATAATTCTGAAAATAGTAGTAGTTAGTGAAATAAAGTGAACAAAATTGATATTGTGTGTGATTATTATTCAATATATTGTGGAAAAATACAAACATGTAAATGCGTTGACCAGGCATTCCAGGATTCATTTTGGGGAGTTAGCCTATCCTGTAGCCCAGTGACTGAGCTCCAGTTCCAGAGACGTAGTCTGACAATCAGACACATCCTGCTGAACAATATAGTATTTATTTTCACAAGTTTACAAGAGAATCTCTCAGTTGCTGAGACAGAGCTAGCAAGCTGGGTTTAGGAGGCTCTGGTTGATAATAAAGACAACACCCTGCAAAACAATTAATCACCTTCCCTGTGCACCCTGGAAGCAACCCTAGCTATCCTCCCACTGCGCCAGGTTCAGACCTTTACTTAATATCTTTCTTTCTTACCCATCTCTCTCCATTCTGCCCAATGGCTCAGGCTTTCCCTTGTCACTTCCAATTTATCTGGTCAGGATATGTTCTCATCTCACCCACCACTCTCTTTGTCCATGTGGTTTATAATTTTTATCTGTTTTCAGTACTATTTTAATGGAGAAAAAAAGCTAAAAAGCAACATAACTGTAAATTCTTAATTCCGTATTTTTTAAAATGATATTTTGGACCTGGAGAAATGGCTCAGCCGCTAAGAGAACTAGCTATTCTTCCAGAGAACTGGGGTTCGATTCCCAGCACCCACATTACAGCTCACAATAGTCTTGCACTCCAGCTCCAGGGGATCTAATGCCCTCTTCTGACTTCCATAGACACTATACATATTGCACACAGACACACATGCAGGCAAAATACCCATACAGATAAAATAAAAACTAAAATATATATATATATATATATATATATATGACATTTTGTTGTTGTTGTTATTGTTGTTGTTGTTGTTGTTGTTGCTCTGAAATGGTTTTGATTGAGAACTTTTCTCCAATTCAATAATCAATTTGTGTTTCTAAAAATATCAAGACCCATTCTTAAAGAATTAGAGACTACAGACTAAAGAAGCTATGTGGCTTTATTAAATCATTCACTAAGTCCTTACAGAGCAGCTGTGACACTCTCAGGCCTACTGTGGGTGAAGTGTGAGAACCAGAGTCCTCACTCACTCAGAGCTTGCCCTCTGGTGATGAGAACACTAAGCAAACAAATTAAAGTTCAAGAAATTTCACAGAAGAATGACCAGTGTGTATAACAGTGTCTGGGAGGCTACCACAGACTATGTGACCTATGGTATGAAGATCTGTCATAGGAGATGGCATGTGATCTGACACCCAAGTCAAAAACAAAACACAGCCAAGTGAGTCCAGAAGAAATTTTCAGACAGCAGAGCCACACATGCAAAAGCCCATGCCTAACAATAAACACCAGCCCATTTGTATACAAAGTTGCTCACTATAGCCAGAATGGAAAAGTCAGAATTCTAAGATGTATGTGTTTGAGAAGCCTTCTGACACCCAGGAGGCCTGCTGTGAGTAATAAGACAGTGAGATTAAGGGAACATGGGGTTTAAGGGCAAAGCTCAAGTATGCATATTAACAGTGGGTAAGTTGGCATTCTGATAGATGGGACCCAGTGGTCTGACTGAAAGACAGCAGATTAAGAAGACTAATAAAGAAAGCCAAGGTTAAGATAATAACCTAGAAGGAGAGAAGACTGTGAACAAGCAGGAAGAGGGAGCATTTAAGGCAGAGAGCAGTGAGCTGAAATGAAGCCTACTGAGATATTACAAAGATAAGAAAGCTCTCAGGGACAGCTAGGTGTAGTCATTGGAAGTGACTAGAGATTGTGACAAGAGCAGCCTTCACAGAACATAGGGATAGTTACCTAGACACCACAGAGAGAAAGGAGAGATGTCCACAGACAACTCATCAGGACATCCAAGATGAGAGAAATGTGGACTTAAGGTTGACACAGGATGGCTTCTCAGCTCTTCGGCTCAGATCCCTCAAAGATAGACATGGGAAGGGTAGGCTTTGACATGGGGAATTTTAAAGCAGGTCCCAACTGATGTAAAATCCGAAGCCAAGTCTCCAACTCTCATGCATCGTAAGCTGTCTTGACTGATGCTGGCACAGCCCTTCATATTTTACCTAATATATTTTCTTTTCTTCATCCATGGCTCCCTGATCTCTGACAATGATCACTGTGTCACTCAGAACACAAGACACTAGCCAAAGCATCCTGCCACAGACACTTCAAATCCATCACCCACCAACAGGGTCTTCCAGGCAGTCAGTCAGTTGAGTCCTGTCAGAGCCAAGAGTCTCACGTATAAACTCTATTAATTTTGCCGTTACAAAGCACACTGGCTGTATATCTTAAACAAGAGAGTGTATCCTTACAGTTCTAGGGGTGGAAAGTCCTAACACAGATCAGCAGGGTTGATTCATTCTGCAGCTTCTCCTTGGCCTGCAAGTGGCCACCTTCTTACTGCTTCACACTGTGTCCAATTTATTCTCCTTAGAAGAATACTAGTTATTGTATTCAGGACCAACCAACACTAAAGACTGCATGTTAGCTAAAATAACCTCTGTAGGGACCTTTCCTTCAAATACTGTTATGCCCTGAAGTACCGGAAATTTCAGACTTCAACGTAGATGAAGATGTGTGGGGAGCAGGGACAGGGCTGGGGGTCGGGGGGACAACTGAATTGGGTTAAATGGTCAGGACTGGTGTGTGATAAGCTGATTTCTCCACTTCAAATTACAAGGTGGAGTTTCTCCACCACCCAGCTGTGGGTGACAGGAGGCAGAATGTTAAACAACAGTGTCATTGTTCAGCTGTTTCTCCTCTTGAGAGTGGGCTACTGCCCAGGGAGCCAGTAGTGGTCTACAACAACCTCCCTTCTCAAAGGGAAATGACTGGTCATTTACTGTGACAAAGGCAAACCTCCTCACAAAGATGTGGACAACAAAAGGAAACAGTTTGTAACTACAAATCCACAAAATTGCATTTTTCTCCTCAAGGACTCAATAAAATGGCTCAACTCTCACAGCTAAAATTACCTTAGCATTCTCATTGTTATGGCAAGCACCTGAACTATTGGGCCAGTCTGAGATCACTGAAGCAAAGGCCAACCGAACCAAGATGCAGCTACACAAATACTCACATTCCACCCAGGAAGGACGCAGCCCTATGCTGGCTGCTTAAGGCCCTTTGGGATTATTCAACCCCTCTTTCCTGATAATTCATCAGTAGCAGCACATTGCTGAGGCTTGGGTCTCCCTAATGCCAATAGAAGATGTCAAGAGGCAAATGCTTTTTTCTGGAAGGCATCAACATTTCGACTGTACTCTTATTCCTAGGACGCCACTGTGCCCTGTGAGATGATACGTTCCACAACAACAAGGCTGGAAACGTGTTGTTCAATCCTCTCTCTCCAGGTCACAGGGCAGGGCCCGACAGACAGTAGGTGCTTCCTAAATGCCAAGTACATTCATGAAGAGTAAAGACAACAGAAATTATGATGGTCCATGAGAGAGAGAAGGTGAGACAGGTCATGTTGTCCTGTTTCTGACAGCCTTGTGAAGAGCCTACCAAGTTTTAAAATTTTATTTATTTGCATTTTATGTATGTGGGTGTTTTGTATATCTTTGCCTCACTTGGGTTCAGTGCCTGAGGAAGCCAGAAGAGGACACTGGATTCCTTGGAATTGGAGTTACAGATGGTTGTTAGCCACTGCATGGGTGCTAGAAATCAAACTCCAGTCCTCTGAAAGAGCAGACAGTGTTCTTTTGAAAGGGGTGCGGGGGGAGAGACAAGGATGAGACAGAGGTTCTCTGTGTATCCCTGGCTGTCCTAGAACTCCTTCTGTAAACCAGGCTGGCCTCAAACTCAAGATCAGCCTGCCTAGTGCCAAGTGCTAGGATTAAAGGTATAGGCCACCACAACAGACCCACAGCCATTATTCTTAATCACTGAACCAATCTCCAGCCCTGAAGCCACCATTTTGAAGAGAAAAAAAATGAGATATGGAAAGTTTGACCACCATTTATGATCTCATTGGGATGAAGACCCTGATGTTTGGTGAGGATGTCATCCAGCCTCTAAAAGAAACTCTGACCTAAAAGTGAATGGCCGGGGGAGGAAAAGCAGAGTGGCCTCAAATCAGGGAAATGAGATTGGCAAGGAACTTGAAAGTTAAGAAGGAAAACGAAGGGACCAGAGAAAGAGAGCACAATTCTCTGTGAGCCTTCTTCTGTGATCTTGAGTAGAAGAAGCTATAGATGTGGACTTACAAGAAGGGAGTAGCAGATTCCAAATGGTATCCGGCCCCAGTATCTCCTTTTTTCTAAAGAATCACTTTCATATGCATGTACATTGCATTCTAACGGCATCAGTCCATGAGGTAAGGATTGATTTGGGTTTTGGTTTGGTTTTATGTGCCTTTCCCCCCTTATTTTTATTTTATGTGTATCATTATTTTGCCTGCATGTACATCTGTGTCCTACATGCTTGGCAGCATCCACAGGGGTCAGAGGATTCCCAAGAACTGGAATTACAGACTATTGTAGCCTCCATGTAGGTGCTAGGGTCTCTGGAAAAACAGTCAGCGCTTTTAAACACTCAACCATCTCTTCAGCCCCAAAGACAATGGCTTTTTATTCCATGGGGGTTTTCTTTGGTTCATTATTTGTTTGTTGCCAGGTACTAGGATTTAAAAGCAGGGCTATGGGCATGCTGGAAAAGGGTTCTACTACTAAGATACTGCTGACGGCTTTTTGAAAAGCCTGAATACCTTTTTAAAGCAGATTATCAATTTGTACTATGTTCTATGCTGGCCTTCCGTTGCAGTGGCACAAAGATTCTGAGGTTTACATTTTTTTCATTTTCTAAAGTAAATTTTTGGCATTGTCTTTTCAACAACCTAGACAATTAGAAGAAGCTGCCTACACCCCCAAAGCACACCATTCAAAGCAAGCCCCATCTTGTCCTTCAACCACTAGTTTCTCAGATTCTCTCCTCTCAAGCCTCGATCCACTCTAACTCTCTCTTCTTTAGAATCAAAGCCTCTATGTGGCTGACACATTCTCCTCCAAGTGTGCACAAGTATCCACCTTCCATTGTAAGAAGTTGCTACCATCTGCCTATTCCTCAGCCTGTGACAAATAAGTCCTTGCCCGTTGCTTCTTTTGATTCTAATTCCACAATATCCTGTTAATTATGCCACTGCTATTCTTTCCTGCCCAGAGTCATAGCCTATCTCAACTTCACATCTTAACCATTGCAAAAACAATCTCCTAACTGACCTCTTTTCCTGAAGCTCTAACTGGAATTATACTGACACCAGCATCCTAAAATTAACCCAGTCGTGCCCTTACATACCAAAGCTTTGCTTTTGTATACACTTTTTTGTTTTTGTTTTTGCTTTTTTTTTTTTTGAGACAGGGTTTCTCTGTATAGCTCTGGCTGTCCTGGAACTCACTCAGTAGACCAGGCTGGCCTCTAACTCGGGAATCCGCCTGCCTCTGCCTCCCAAGTGCTGAGATTAAAGGCGTGCACCACCACTGCCTGACATGCACACACTTTCAACAGTAGCATTCCAAGACTCTCTAATCTATCCTTTTGAGCAGACTGTGTTTTGGTATTTTCTAGGTTTTTCTTGTTGAATCAGGGTATTTTCAATTTAGGTTAAGATAAAATGAGGAATAAACAACTTTGGACATCTTTCCTATACATACAAGGTTCTTGGGTATATTCTGTTTATGTTCCTTTGCAGCACAGCCTGCAGAAGAACCAAGCTTCTACTTACACCACTTACTGTGCTCATTTTGAGGAGCTGCTCATAAATAGTCTTATACCCTAGGTTACCCTGTTAAAAGCAAGCCCATGTGACTATGTGGAGGGTATTAAAGCAGCCAGCACATACCAAATTCCTGCTGGTTCTACCAGGCCATCCCAGGGAATGAGTTCAGCCAAGGGACTAACCTCAGCTGATACTGTGTGGTACAGAACTGCTTTCTAGCGAAGCTCTGCCTGAATTATTAACCTACAGAATCCCAAGAGAATAAAGTGGTGGTTGTGTTAAGCTGTTTGTTTTCTGGTAGGTTATTTTGCAGTAGTAGAGCGCCCAAACAAGGGATTTATGTATCAGGTTAGAGACTGACTTGGATTATTTTTATCGTACCTGTTGATGTTAAGATTCTAACATTCAAAGATTCTTGAATATAGGAATGCAATACACACTTTAATTTTTTTCCATCCCTGGGAGCTTAAGTACAGGTTGGATCTCGGGAAGTGATGAAGGAGGGGTAAACTCCTTTTTCTCAAAAAACTTACAGTAAAGACTATGAATAACTCTTACCCCAACGGTACCTAGAAGACTTTAATAAGGCACAGCAGTACCTTCATGAGTCTGGTTTAAGCAAGGGTAGAGAGGAAAGGGGGCTGTAAGTTGTCTGCTGGTGGAAGAGATGAGCCCGAGATGGGTGAACTCAGAATAAGTTCCAAAGGATACGTTGGAGGGTAGACTAGGCCACCTAGAGCCTGTCTCCAATGTCTCACATTTCTGGAGCTTCTTGACGTGAAGCCATGCTAAATCAGGGTGCCTACTTGTATTAAAGTTTAAACATGCATATTTAACATCTTCAATTTTAAACCAAAGATATGTACATCAAAACTAGAATCTTCTTTGAGAAAGATCCTAGACATCTATATTTGAGTCCTTTGGGGGCCTGTAGGCCTGGCCAAATGGCCTCACCGACACCACTGTGAGCTCTGGCAGAGTACCTCACAGTGTATCACCCTTTCATCAATGAGGCTTTCAAGGAGACCATCAACCAGAGAATCTCTACCAATAACATGACCCCTCTGTGGTCACCTTGTGCAGTGAACTCAAGGCCCAGCTCTTCCTTACCTCACTCTAAGCCCCATTAATGGAGAGAAGAAGCCAAAATACAGTCTATAATGATCACTGCTGGAGATACAGAAAATAAAATACTTTTCTTCCCCAGTCAACTTAAAGCTAAATCATGTATAACCTCAACAGTATAAACCTCTGTGTATGTAATTGAATTGGCAAGGTATAAAGTGGGGGTTTCAGGTACCAGATATATAAAGTCAGGATGTGACAGCTCCAAGGTATGGTTGAGAGGAAGGTTTTTATTGTAGATATGAGGGAGAGTACAGCCAGAGGCAGAGAAAAGTAGTAGACTGAAAATGGCCAGCAGAATGGATTGGGACATGTGTGGGATGGGAGACAAGAGAGGGAGGCAAGAGAGCACAAGGCTGAAATGGTGGGGTTATATAGGAATGAGAAGCTGGGGGAAGAGAAGCCCATGAGCTGGAGAAGTTTAGGGTGGGGCAGGGTGAGAAAAGCTGAGAAGAGCCACAGGTACTGAGTGAGCCTGGAGGCCAGCAGACACTTTGGTATGCTAATAGGAACCACAGTTAGCCATTGGTCCTGGGTTTCTTTTAGATATGACAGATAGGACATGCCTTACAGTTTTACTCATAACTGAAATAGGTATAGTAACAATTAAATGGCACTGTCCTTACTCAAAGGAGGTGCATGTAAAAGAACTTAGAGCTGTATCAGGCCATCAGGGAAACTCTAACCTCCACTGTCTTTAAAAATTGTATCTTCTTGGAACATAGCCACATGCATAGTCTAGACAGTGGCTATTGTACTACAATGCAAACTGAGTAGTGTGACATAGACAGTATGGCTCCTATAGCCTAAAAGTGTGACCTGGCCATGTTCAGAAGGTTCTTAGCTGACATTGGGTTAGTGTCATCTACATGAACTTCTTTTAAATTGTTTATCAAATCAATGGCAAAAAGATACACAAATATACATATAAATACATCTATCTGTATATATACATGCATACATGTATATGTCTATGTGTATATGTGTGTATAGAGAGAGACATATACAGACGTATGTATAAAGATATGCATGTATATATCGCATGAATATAGCCATATGTATGCACATGAGTGAAAGAAACAGTAAAATTTAGCAAATATTATTTATTAGTAAATTCAAGTGAAAATGTATAAATGTTTATTTTTTTTCTCCAATCTTTCTGCATCTTTGAAATTGTTCATAAAATACTTAGACAGTAAATACTACTTTGTTTAAAAATTTTAAAAAACTCTTCTCAAAAATATAACTCACAGCAAACCTAACAGTAACTAAAATAGATTTAAATACACTGAGCCCATGTGGTACCACACGTTTGTAACTCCAATACTCAGGAAGCAGGTGTGAGCAGAATGGCATGTGTTTAAGGCCAGCCTAGACTACATAAGGAGACTCTGCATTCAAAAATGTATGTATGAATGTATGTATGTATGTATGTATGTATGTATGTATGTATATGTGTATGTGATTATACACACATACTGAGGTAACCTCATTCAAAACAGCAAAAAATATCCAGCATATGTTTCAACTAAAAAGAAAATCGTACCAGGGTCCAGAAAGGCTTACAGGTTAAAGAAGTTACTGAGACTGTTTGGATCTATGAAACCATTCACTTTTAGAAGTTTGTCAAATTAAAGTTAATGCAGAAAAAAGCAACTTTGGATTACAAGAGACACATCACTTTCCAGAAGGGGACTCCAAGATACAGTATTTTTTTTAAATGTCTACTTTCCATAAATACAGCTGCAACTTAATACAATCCCAGTAAAAATCACCATGGATTATTATTTGAGAAAAAGAATAGTAAGAAAAGTATTCAAAAGTTCTGTTGGTAGAAAAAAATAGATGAGGTTATTAGCCAAAGACATTTTGCAAATGAAAAGTGATGGTTTTCTTACCTAAATATATGTTTAAAATATTTGAAGGCCATGATAATTAAACAATTAGTCTGGGGTGGAAATAATAAATCATAGAGAAAAAAATGTAGAGATCTGGGGGTAAGTCCAGTCAAGATAGCAGATAAATGGAAAGGAAGACGCTCAATCACATGCTGTAAGACAATGCTGGGAAATAGATGTCAGAGCACAATACTACACAACTCTCCCAAGATGAAGGAACAGTCAATACAGAGAAACAAAGACATGAAAAGTGTAAAAACAAATGTAGTTAAACTTTCTAGGCTTAAAGCCCAGATAAAAAAGAAGATTGGTGAACTTGACTCATGAATGTTTTGAGCTTCTATACATGTGAAAACACAATAAGCAAAACTAAGAAGAACAAGGACAGATGAGGAAACTATCTCCACATCCTCAGGAAGTAATCCCTGAGGAGGAAGGAACAGGATTTAAAAGGCCCAGATGCTATGATGACACTGACAAGCAGAACTCCTTCCAAAGCTGTTCATGGAAAGACTGGACCAAGCTCCAACTTAGCTTCCAGCTTGGAAGACCCTGTCCCTGGGATGAATCCAGATCAAATGTGCACTGTGGTCTAGCCTGCACCTGACCAAGCTATATTTGCTTAGAGCACTCCCTAAGGAACTTAGACTTGTAAGGACATCTCTTCTATCCAAGAAGCATGATTCCAGAGACACACACCCCCACACACACAGAGCTGTTCTTTGCACTGTAACCACCAGGAGGGAGTTCTTCCCCCAGCCTCTAAGAGAGAACAGATCCTCCACTGCACTAATTGCTTGGCCAAAGAAATGCAGCATCTAGTTAGATGCTGACACTGACTGGCCAATCCTTCCAGCTTCTTCCCTTCTCTAACTGCTGAGGGCAGGCTCTCCCCTGCCCTGTCCTGGAGTGCTCTCTCCCATAAATCACCTCTGCAGATGCTGTGAGGAATTTCAGCTCCCTCTCCTCCTTTCAGTAGTTACCAAAAACAAACATGTTTTTTGTTTCAAGTTTTCCTTTTGGTAAATGTTGAATATGAAGCTCAGGGCCTTGTGGATACTGTATTCTCAGCTGGAAACTCTCTGTTTTCTTTCCTTGACTAATGTCCAGCTTTGTTTGATTTCAACAATACAATTTACAAAACAGTACAATGTTGGAATTGGAATATGACTTTTTCTGCTTATATGTATTTTTTTGTTTTCTATTAAATAAATGTATTCCACCCATATTACAACAACAACAAAAACCGTTTTCAGGTGATTTAAGCTCCCTACCTGTTGTAGCCTCCATTCTGTCACTGTGATAAAGTACTCTGACAAAAGCAATCAGGGGAAAGGAGTTATTTTAGCTCATAACTGTAGCTTGTAGTCCATCATTGTAGTGAAGTCAAGGCAGCAGGAACTTGAAACAGCCATATCCAGTCAAGAGCAGAGAGAGAATTAATGTATGTATGCTTGGACTCAGCTCACCCCCACTTTTTTATAGTCCAGGGTCCAAGTGCAGGGAATTGCTGCCACTTTTTGGCTGAATCTTCACATGTCAATTGGTGTCATCAAGATAATGTTGCACAGACTGGCCCATGGGCCAGCTAATTTAGGCAGCTCCTCATGAAGACTCCTTTCCTTGGGTGATTCTAGATTATGTCTAGATGACAACTAAAGCTGACCATCACATTAGAAGAAAGCAGTGAAACTCATTTACCAGTTCCAAGATCCTCTAGATTTAGCTACTAACACCAAATGATCAGCCATTCCTAGGACAAGACTTTTGTCCTCTCCCCAAGTTTCCATAAAATAAAAGTCTTTCCAGACATGCTGGTATAGATCTTTAATCACAGGACATGAGAGGGAGTTTAAGGTAAGCCAGAGCTACATAGTGAGAACCTAACCCCCCCCAAAAAAAAAAAAGGAAAGGAAAAGAAGAAAGAGAAAAAGAAAAAAACTGAAATAGTTTATTCTTTTTACTATTTAACCAAAAACAAGGCAATTCCTTAGAAAAGTTTACCAAGCAGCTCAGGGTCACAGAATAGTCAGTAGTAGAACTGGAAGTGAGTTCCAGCTGATCTGGTTAGAAGCTCATTCCTGGGGCCTCATTTCACAGCATTCTCCGTTTGAGGCAGAGAAGGCCAATATTCTCGTGACTCTGTACTCAACCACTATCACATGTGGCCTTGGCAATTCCCTTTCCTTATGAGGCCCTCACCTCCCTCATCTATGCAACAAAAAGAAGATGGGCCTAAGGTGTGTCAAGTTCTTTCCTCCACAAGCTCACCAGATTTCTGTCTTGTAACACACCCAAGACAAACCAATAGCCAGGAACAGATTCAAATGAAACAGTGGCCACACTGACCTTAGAGGCAAGTGCAAGTGACCCTCATGCACACCCACCTTGAATTCCTCATGGATACGTTCCTCCAGGATTTTAGCTGCCTTGCGGTCCTCCATCTCCACTTTCCACTTCTCCGCCAGAATCCGGGCTTTCTCATTGGCCAAGGCATCCCGAAACTTCTTAGTGATCTCTGCTTCCTTCTGTCTCCTTCCAAGAGAGCAGCAGCAGGAGTAAGCTTGGGTGAAAAACTAGAAGATGATGACTCAATGCAACTCCAAATAAAAGCAACAGTCAGGTTTTCCTTTGGTACATAGAACAGCAAAGGCAAAGATCAACAGAACTCAACAGGGTAAAGGAGGAGAGAGATGACACTCTTGTAGGGAACAGCCAAACAGCAGCACCATTCTGGAAGCCAAGAAAAAATACAAGCAAGTCCAGTTCTTACTCAAGTAGAAGAAGGTGTATATAGGAGATGTTCCGAAGATGTTTATAGAGAGAAATGATAAGCAATAAGCCGCATTCCTGTATAACAGAACACTACACAAGAATCTTCAACAGCACAGGGATTTGAGCTGATGGGATTTGGCAAGGTATAAATAAAGTTGTTGTTTTGTCTCTTAAATAGTCTTCAAGGTTAGCTTGGGTGACAGGTGGTGGGTGTTCTTTAATTCATTCTAGTCTTCAGTCTTCTATACATGTTTTTACAATTTCACAACTAAAACACCATCATTCAAACTTGATGGGGGTGGAGGGAGGATGCTGAAGGCACCGTTACATAGATTTTCAAGTTTGGCAAGAAAAAAAAAATTAAGTTGTTGATAGAAGGAGCCTGACTCCAAACTTTCCTGAGGACTTAGCTTTCCTTCTACTGTGAAAATGTAAATAATGTGCAGAGGACCAGCTCATAGCCAAGGTGGAGCCCTATGGCTAGACCATCCCGAGAGAACTCTGCAGAGTGGCTGGGGCTGTAGAAATGGTTCAGTTGGTAAAGGACTTGCCATGTGAGCACTAGGAAATTAATTTAGATCCTGAGCATCCTCGTATAAATCTGGATGCAGCAACACATGCTTATAATCCCAGCACTAAGGAGACAGAAACAGAAGAATCCATAAAACTCACTGACCACACAATCTAGCTACATTGGTGAGCTACAGGTTCCATGGGAGACCCTGCCTCAAAAAATAGTGTGGAGAGCAACAGAAGACATCTGACATTGACCTCTGGCTTTTACACACACACATGCACACATAAACACAGGCACATGAGTACATGAACATGCACTACACACACACACATACCATGCTGTCCATACCATCCAGGTGAGTGTACACTTCATACATACAGAAAGGGGTGTTAGGTTTTTAGGTCATATCCCCAACAGGAGAAAACTGAGGTCCCAGATTAGCTGGCAGTTGAATCTATCACTTGAACCCACAAGGTTTACTGAAGAAGACCGTCTTGGTCACTTGATCTTTACAGAACTCAACACAGCCAACCAGTGATCAGCACCTCATTTTTCCACCCATGGCTTAGATCTACCCACAGCTCCAGGCTCAGGCCTGACCCAGCACCCTCCCAGCCAGCACCTCTCACCAGAGCTCTTCAGCCTCTTTCTGTGCTTGCAGCCGTGCCCGCTCAGCAATCAGTTCCTCAGATATCTCTTCATAGGGCTTGTCTCCAGGGCCTTCACCCATGACCCACACCCAGACCTCGCCATCTGCTCCCAGCAGCCACTGGATATGCTTGTCGCTCGCTGCCTCACAGTGGAAGGAGGAAGAGAGAGAAAAGAAGAAACACATAGTTTCCAGTTAAAGAGCAAGCAAGCCAACCAGGTGCTAGCGCATGGTCTATAGTTATCGCACAACTCAATAGAGCAACAGTGGCCTATATAAAGGTTCAAGAAATTCCCTTACATCATTCCCTCTAGGCAGCAACATACAGCTAAGCCAACACCCGAGGCTAGAGTCAGAGGTGAGCTTTCATGAGGTCCAAATCAACAAAAATATCAAGGGACAGTGTGATATTCTCTGTAGAAAATTGTGTGTGCTATTCCTGGACTGAGGCAGTTGGGTGCCAGTGAGCCTTCTCTGCCCTCTTGTTTTCCTATCCACTGACTAGAAGAAGGATTCAGAAATGGTAGAGTTGCAAGATGAAGCAGCCTGGAGCCTGGTGTCTCTGTGATATACATCATGCTGTAATTTGAGCAAGAAATGAACCTTTGCTAGATACAGCCACTGAGAGCCCTGAGTTTGCCAATAACAGCAGGCTTCACTGATGACTGTGACTAGACCAGTGATGTTCCATGGTGACAGGGTTGCCACAGCAATAGAAACCCTGCATCTGGCTTTAGCAGCTGGGTGAGTGATCTCTAGCAGGCCAAACAGCTGGAGGTCCAGGCATGCAGGAACAAAACAGCTGGTAGAAATGACACAGGCTCATTAGAACTTAAAAGACAGACCCTGTGTTTTCTGAATTAAGAAGTTGGAAATTAAACATGAACAACATATTTTTAGATGCATTTGACACAGTGTTAAGAGGGAAAAAAACAACGAAATTCAAGAAGGAATCAAGTGCTTTTCAGGGGGAAGTGAAAGAAAAAAAGGAGAATACAGAAATAGGGGATTGGAAATAAATTAGATGAATTGTAAGAGATGAATTTGGCATGGTGGTGAATGCCTGTGATCCCAGCACTCTGTAGGTTGAGGCAGGAGGATCATAGATTCCAGGATAACTGGGCAATGTAAATGTAACCCTTCCCTCCCTCCTCCCTCCTCCCCCCCCACACGCACACAATGCAAAAGGTGACATTTTGAAGAGTTTGGCATGACAGAGCTCAGTCAGTTGTCTCCTTGACTGGGCCTCCTGAGAACACAAAGCACAGAGGCTGTGAGCACGTGCTCTCTACTCTCCACGACAGCAGATGCCACTGAGTAAGCCCTCAGCCTCCAAGACCTTGTGTTTCCCAGAGGCTGTCCCAGCATGACAGGCTCATGACTGAGATGTCTAACTTCTTGCCTAGCTCTCTACAATAAGGCTCCCAGCCTCCCTCCCTCCTTTACTCAAGGTCAATAAATATTTTTCAATATTTATTTATTTTAAATAGTTACAAGCCCAGTATGTAATCGTATAAAATGATTTCATGAAAAAAAAACCAAACCTTATATTTTATAAAACAACAAAATTATCATTAGGGCACCAATCACTGAGCCTCTGTCCTAAAGGCTCAGTTACATGCTTTTCTTCTAGATACATAGTTGATTAAAAAAAAAAAAAACAGAGTGAAGAGGCAACCTATGGAGGAAAAAAAGGATTCCTGCAAGCCATACACCTCATTAAGGGTTACAACCTAAATACATTAGGAAGTCGAGCAACACTGTATCAAGAAAACAATTCTGTTTTCAAATGGGTAAAGGGCTTGAGTAGACACCTCTTAATACATACAAATGGCCTGCTGTTAGAAAAAAACATTCAACCTCATTAATCATCAGAGAAGCTCAAGTCAAAACACTGTAGGATATCACTCCATGCCTGTTAGAAGGGTGGGCAGCAAATACATAAAGCTAAAAACCTTGGGGACAGTGGCTCTACCAGTAGTCTCAACCTGTGATTCATGACCCCTTTGGGAGTTTGAATTACCCTGTCACAGGGGTTACATATCAGATATCCTGCACTTCAGATTTTACGTTGGGATTCAAAAAAGTAGCAAATTTATTTATGAAGTAGCAATAAAAACAATTCTACAGTTGAAGGTCACCACATGAGAAAATATATTAATACAATTAATATATTTATAGCTTTAGGATGGTTGAGAACCATTGGGCTAGAGAGATTGTTCAGTGATTACTTGTTGCTCTTGCAGAGGACCTGAACTCTACTCCCAATACCCAGATGGCAGTTCACAACCATCTGGATGTCCAGTTCCAGAGGACCTTACACCCTGTTCTGCCCTAGCGGGCACTGTGTACATGTGGTATATGGGCATACATGCAGGAGAAACACCCATATACATAAAGCAATTTTTTAAAATAAAACCTTGAGGTCCATAGAAATAAAGGAACATTGGTATTCTGATGTAAGAATGTGAATTAATGCAGACATTATAGAAAACAGTACGGAAATTTCTCTGAAAATTAAAACTAAAGGTGTCAGTATGTACACATATATATGTGTGTATCCAAAAAATGAAGTCATTATGTCAGAGATGTTTGCATACTCATGTTCATTGTGGCACTATACACAACTGACATGCAATCAACTTGTGTCCATTAAGAGACATGCACACATAAAAACAACTTTAAAATAAAGGATAAATAAAGAAAATGCCTATGTGGAAAACTATTTGGCCATAGAAAAGTAGAAAATTATATTATTTTCAACCATATAAGTGAACCTGGGGGGCACTGTGATAAGTGAAGAAAGCCAGACACAGACACACAAACGTCATATGAATTCACACACATGTGGGATGTAAAGTGGGGAGAAGGATCAGAGACATGATGAAATAAAAACATGTGTCTCTCGATATATGTATATATATGGGCAGCACTAACTGGACCTAATGGGTTATTTAAGAAAACCAAACAAACATGAAGTTAGAAAGGACTGTGTTGGGGGCATAGAAGGAGCTGGAGGATAAAATAAGGAGCGTGATGGTTCATTGTATACATGGATGGAATCTCAAAAAAATATTATTTAAAGCTCATCAGTATCTATCTCATTAATATGCAAATTTTCTCTCTTTAATAAATGAAAAAACTTTATGTATACCAAGATTTGTTTTAAAATAAGTTTCTTTGTGATTTATTACTTTTAAAAATGGGTCTTGTTTTGCATCTTTTGTAAATCTATTTAATATCCAGCCTAATTGAAAGCAAAAGTAGTTCTCATATCTTCTTCTGAGTTCCCTCTTTCATGGTAGGTAATTTTTGTTGAAGTATATAAAAGAATTATTCACATGCACTTGGAAAAAAAGAAGAGTGGAGAAAACCTCACAACTTTTCCCCAGGTAGTCATAGATACTGTATAAAGGCTCAAATAAGTAATGGACACTTTATCTGTTTGCTTATTTGTTTTGTTGTTTGTTTGTTTAGAGATAAAGTCTTGCTATGTAGACTAGGCTTGCCCTGGACTCATTTTATAGCCCCAGTGGTCTTGATTGTATGATACTCCTCCCACCTCAGCCTCTTCAGTGCTGGGTTATAGGCATGTACCACCATACCCAGCTAGTAGTAGATTCCTAAAGGTTAGTTACAACATGAAATCTAAACCATACCAATAAGGCTGCCGAGCATTTTATATTAAAATCCAATCATTGTAATGACATAATGTTACCATTAGAGGATGTTGGGTGAGAATGTTATAGGAATTCTCCGAGCTTGCAATTCTTCTGAAGTAAGTCTAAATTACTTCAAAATGAAAGGTCTAAAGGTTTCTCACAAAAATTTACTTCTGTTTTATTTTGGTGTGTGTGTGTGTGTGTGTGTGTGTGTGTGTGTGTGTGTGTGTGTGT
>NW_021620017.1:380194-392692 GCF_004785775.1 Grammomys surdaster
TGTGTGTGTGTGTGTGTGTGTGTGTGTGTGTGTGTGTGTGTGTGTGTACTGAAACTCCTAGAGCTGGGAGTTACAGGTGGTTATGATTGCTGGGTGGTTATGGATGCTGGGAACCAAACCCTGGTCCTCAAAAAGAGCTGCAAGCACTGAGACATCTCTAGCCCCAAACAAGTGTTTTGTTTGTTTGTTGCTATTGTTTTTGGTTTTTGAGACAGGATCTCTCTATGTAAGTAGCTATGGCTACACTGGAATTCACTAAGTAGAGCAGGCTAGCCACTCACAGAAATCTGCCTGCATCTGCCTCCTAAGTGCTAGGATTTAGAGCATGCTTTTGTACATGCTAGTTTTCCCAGCTACAAGGGGTGTAGAGATTGGAGAAACAGCACTCAAGGCCAGTCAAGCTACCAAACAAGATGAAAGGACAGAGAGACAGACAGACAGACAGACAGACAGACAGATCGATCTTCCTCATTGGTTTATATTCTACTGTGAACAAGCCTTGTACTCATATATGACTTTGATACTTTGCTCACTGGTTCTTTAGAAAACGTTGGGTCAATGCATCAAACAAATCTTCCAAATACAAGTTTTATCTTACAGTATCAGAAAAGTCACATTTGCAAATGCCATCATGATCTCATGAGGCAAAGGATTACACACTGGGAAACTTCAAAGTTCATTGTAGCAGAAAGGCGTTTTTCAAAAATTTTAGCCTTTTGGCTTGAAAGCAGAAATTTTATCATCGGTGTAAGCTTTGTCAATTCCCTTTCTTGAAGTAACAGATTCTCTTTGCTCATTTTTAAGTAGCCACCTATGAAAAATACATATATCATTGCCTGGCAATCTTTTCTTAAATAAAAATGGTGAACCACAAAAGAGGCTAGTTTATCAAATTACTGAAACAGAAAACTTTTTTTCAAGATACCCCTATATCCTGCAGCAGGAGCAATGCTTTCCATGGCCATCTCATTTGTCACATGATAAAATGTTTACTATTTCAGAGTGGAATGAAGCCATCATTCACTTGTACAGAATGATGAAAAATACATTGACCACTACCAGTATGGTGCCGGCAGACTTCCTCACTGTGTTGGTTGACTCTCCATCACTATGACAAATACCTAAGCTAGTCAGCTAACAAAGAAGAAAGGTTCATTCGGGCTTACAATTTGTGGATTTCAGAACATGTACAAGCAGACCCAGTTCTGGATATCACACTACAGTGGACTCATACACCCGAGCAGATGCGTCATGACCAAGAGAGGATGAGAATGATGTTTCATAATCCCTTCTGAGAATATATCTCCAGTGACCAGGACACTTTCTACCAGACAAACAGTACCAGCACTTCCAAATAGCACCAAATGAGGACCAAGCCTTCAAAGTGTGGGGCTTTGGAAGACATTCCAAATATTAAATGAGGCACCCACTGTGATTTTATAGCCTCAGTACAAGTATGGTTAAAAGGAGCACAGTTTTAGCCAGGCATGGTAGCACATGCCTTTAATCTCAGCACTCAGAAGGCAAAGGCAGTAATATTTCTGTGAGTTCAAGAACAGTCTGGTCTACAAAGCAAGTCCAGGACAGCCAGGCTACACAGAGAAACCCTGTCTTGAAAAACAGGGGTTTGGGGGAGAGCATAGACTGAGTACACTGAAGGAGTCTTAGGTTTTTTTTTCCCCAGGAATCCAGAAACCTTACTTTAAGAATCGTTCTATGACAGCTCAATTTTCTTACATTATACTGATGACTGGGAGGGAACTGATACCTGTGATATATGAAGAATATATCATATATGAAGATATATGATACCTGTAAATAGCTGGTAAACATATCAAAATACTTAACTTCACTACCAATTAAAAATACGGTATCCATACAGGAGTGAATTGTCATTTTGCTCATACAACACTGGAAAGCAAGGAACAGTGTAATGGTTTCAAGAGTGAAACGATTTTTAAGTTATCTCAAAGGAGAAGGCACCACCATATCTCAAAGGAGAAGGCACCACCATAACCATTTTATTATTCCTATAGGCTCAAATGATTTTAATGAGAAATTTTTAAGTATTATTCTTAAAGACATGATATGGGCCAGCAAAACAGCTTAGCAGGTAAAAGTGCTAGCTGCCAAATCTGATGGCCTGAGTTCAATTCCAGAGACTCTCACAATGAAATGAAAGAGCTGAATCCTACAAGTTGTCTTCTGACCTACACACACACATGATGGTACATGTATACACACACACACACACATACACACACACAAATGGTAATACTATAATAATATAATTTGCCATAGACACTAAGCATTAAGACAGATAATAATAATAATTGGCAGAAATAGAGAAAAACAAGTCCCCTTGTAACTGCTGCTTGGAATGTAGGCTACAAGATAACCCAGTGATCAACCGTAAGAGATGAAACCATGTTTCCACACAGAGATGTCCATATGAAGCCAGATACAGTGCCACATACATGTAAGGCCAGCACTTGGAAGGATGATGCAGGAGGATCCCTGTGAGTTTGAAGCCAGCCTATGCTATATATTAAAGCCCTATCTCAAAAAGAACAACCAACCAGCAAACAAAAAATACTTGTGCATAAATGTTCATAGACGTATTGCTCACAACAGCCTAAAAAGGGCAAATAAGCCATGGGTTCATAACAGAATAATGAATAAACAAATATGGCTACGGGTTAAGGGGACATACCAAGAATCCTAGGACCTGATAGGCCGAGGCAGATGGGTCATTAGATGCCAGCCTGAACTACATAGCCAGACCTCTTCTTATTAAGAAGAACAAATGTTGTAAAAGAACAAATTGATCCAAACATTCGATGCTACCTTAAATTCCCAGCATGAAAGATGATTCTAAGACTTGGCATAATAAAAGAGCTATAATAAAATAAACCTTGAAAAAGAACAAAGTTGAATGACTTATATATTTACAGTTTGAAGTTGACTACAAAGCTACAGTTTCAATATTTACTAGAAAGCCAAAATCACTATGATGCTTATGTTAGAATAGACACATACATTGGTTCACTAGCAGACTCCAGAAAGGGAGCTACACGTGCTTATTTGGCCAATTGCTTTTCAGCAATACTGCCAAGATAATGAAATTTTAAAAGGATCTGTTTTCAACAAAAAATACTGAGAAACTAACATTCATATGCAAAAATTTTCCCCAATTCTTACCTTATATCACACATGTGCTCACATTTAAGCTGTCAAGGAATTAGTGTGTGCACTGAGGTTCTCCTCCAAATAGAAAGGAACTTTGTACTTTAAAATGCTGGGAAGCCCAAAATAAAACACAACTGATTTGTCAGGCTTTCCTCCAAAACCTAACTGCCTGATCAGTGTCTCCAGGAGAGGTCCTGAAAGACTTCTGATCTCTTTGATGGTCCTGCCTTGCATTTACAAGGCACCAACTTTCTCTTCAGATGTTTTCACCAAGGTGTATTTACTGATGCAAGAATGGGGTGGTCAGTGGTGCTAGTCAACCTGAATGGGGAAAGGTATCCAAGATACAGGGCTTTCAAACAAGGAAAATCCTAGCCAAGCAGAACAAGATGGATCATCTTTAGCAGGACAAGATGGTTCACCTTAACTGAGAAATTATCTATCATTTAACCTGCTATAACTGAATTCTTTCCTAGTTATACCTGTCAACGCTGAAACGGTGACAGAAAGCAGCCCCACTGTCACCATAGCCCTATTTTCTCACAAATGTAGACCAGAATCTAGATGGATGGAATCTAAATTCAGATGCAAAAGAATGAGGGTCATTTGAGGCTACATGAATTCAGACTTGGATAGCATGGAGACATCGGATAGCATGAGGGAGACATTGGATAGCATGAGGGAGACATTGGATAGCATGAGGGAGACATTGGATAGCACGAGGATACATTGGATGACATAGGGAAGACACTAGAAGGCATAGAGGAGACATTGGATGCTTTCAGTTCTAGATGTGGTGGGACCTGGGAGAATGGAGCCTTTAAAATAAGGTTTACTAAAGTCTCATATCAACTTCATTCAAGGTATAAGGCAATTTTTATTCTGAGGTTTAAGAGTCACCAAAATAAAGTGCATAATCACAAGGACAATATGCACATGGCAAAAAAAATGTTTTTCTGGAGAAGTATATAAACAAATAACAATATCCAGTTGTAATGAATAATCTGAAGTAATCTCAACCCATCCACTATACCTGGGAGGGGCATGAGAACATTTCAAGCACAAGTCCATGTTTCAAGAAACTGAGGTCTGTTTTCTTGGAGTTATCTCACAAGCACTTAAATTTTTCATAAGACTCCATTCTTGGACTGTGTTCTAACAATTGGACAGCATGGCAGAGACACAGCCTGGCATGGTAAAGACATTGGGTAGCAAAAGGGGAAACACTGCATTGCATTGCATTGCAAAGATACTAGATAGCATTGGGAAGATGCTGGATAGCATTGGGGGACACTGCTTACAAATAAACAGCCTGAGGGGCTTTTTATCTGGAATACTGTGCAGAGAGAAGCAGATCAGGTGATGGAGAAAACAGCCCTGCCTCTAGTCCACTTGCTGGTTCCAGATCGATTTTCCTTGATATCTTTAGATTCTGATACATTACTTGAAAGAAATCCTCTTTTCCATAAGATATCTTCACCAATATGCCTGAGGACACAGCCTGATATCTGAGTCTGGTGAACAGAACATTGGAGTCTCTGACCATAGAGACAAATTGCATATAAGTACTTACTACATGTACATGGCATTAATTGCATACTGTGTTTTATTACATTTACTTTTATATCTGTACATGTATATGCATATGTGTGGATGTGCATGATACAGAACATATGTGTAGGTCAGAGACCAACTTGGAAGTACCCCTTCCTGGAGATCAAACTGAGGTTCTCATGCTTGGTGACAAACATCTTTACCTGTTGAGCCACCTCCTCTGCCTTGAGATGGCTAATTTCATATGACTACATGGTTGGATATGGTGCTTAGGTGCTTGTTACGTAGTCTGAGTACTAGACTAAAGGATTTATTAATATTTACAATCAGTTGACTTTTATAGAGCACATGAGCCTCCGTAATGTAGCAGGCCTCATCCAATCAGCTATAAGCCTTCGAAAAGGAAAATCAAGGATTCCCCACAAAGACTATAACCTAGAACCTGAGTTTCAAGGCCATAGATGTTAAACTTATTATTCCCCGTGAACTGATTTCTTAAAATAAAGTTGTAAATACATTTCCTTTCTATTGGTTCTGTATCTCTAAAGAATCCAGACTTAGAAATATGCTAACTAGCTAACCATGAAATGACTGAATCATACCTTCTAGGCAGTAAGGAACCAGGAAACACTGGTGACCACAAGATACCATGCACAGCTTACCCACCATGTTCATGCACCAGTCCTAAGGCAACCAGAAAATATCCACACCCATGAAATAGGATAGAGATAAATGATCCCTGATACTGAAAGTCATTTTGAAATGACTTGGGGGAAACAAGCCCAAGAATTTAGACCTCAAAGTCTAATGTAACAACCTATTTCCATATGCAAAAACCCCCAAGAAGCATTGCAGAGAAGCATTGCAGATTCTTACATGAGGAAATAACTAGAAAGCAACAGTGTTTACTATCCTGAAAGACAGAGAAGCGACACAGCCATCTGCAAGCTGCTACTTCCTCGGAGCTAGAGCAGAGACCTGGGATCAGATTACAAGGTGATGTAATCAGCTGGTTACCTTACCCAAGAACTGTCCAGGCTGACCTCTGGGGTGGAGGGGAAAGCCGGAGGTGACTTGCACCAGTCTCTGACACAAACAAAGAGAACGTAAATCTGGGCAGCTCAGTCCGGGAGCACACACTGGGGCTCTGTACCAGTTAGGAAAGGTAGCTGCCACCATGCAGGGAACCCACCTCAAGTGCTCTGTAAGAACAGTGTACACTTAACCTCTGAGCCATCTCTCCAGACTCATGCTTTCTTTTTCCTCCAGTCTGGGATCACATCCCATGGACTGGTGCTACCCACAGTCAGGGTGTGTATTCCTACCAGAAAAAGAAAACAACAACAACAACACAAACAAACAAACAAAAACCACAGCTTTCACCCCCCCCTCCCCCAACCCCCACCCCACCTCTCTCTCTCTCTCTCTCTCTCTCTCTCTCTCTCTCTCTCTCTCTTTCTCTCTCTCTCTCTGTCTCTCTCTCTTTTTCTTTCTCCTATTTTTATTACTTCTTTGGGAATTTCACATCATCCACACATCACACTCATTTCCTAGTCCTTCCACGTCCACCTCCCACCCTTGTGACACACCCAAACCAAAAAAAAATCCAACTTGTGTTATCTATATACTCACTGTAGCATGTCAAACTTTCAGCAGCCTTCCTCTTAAATAGAACTGAGTTGTCCCCCTGTCAGAAGCCAGCAACTGTGGAAAGCTAACATCAGCATCCTTATCACACTTAAGTGTTCTCTTCCATGGCTTCCTATTTAGGCTGCTATTTTCATTTTATTTTATTTTATTTTATTTTATTTTATTTTATTTTATTTTATTTTATTTTATTTATTTTTGCTGGGGTGGGGAGAGTTGGGGTAGGAGTAGGTTTATCTCTTAAATGAATATAAACCCTGTCAAGTTGACATTAAGATTAGCCACCATAACCAGTGAGATTGTGAGCCTTTTTACATCTTCATTGCAATTTAAAGTAGTTCTTTTGTAAACTGCTTGTTCAGATATTTTCTTACTTTTTCTCTTAATTGTCTTTTCCTAATTGATTTTGAAAATTTGCTTATATTTCCTGAATATTAATACTTCATCTGCTTTATGTGTTATAAGTCTTTTCCTCCCATGTATCTTCTAATTTGTTCTCTTAAGAATTTTTATAGCCGGGCTGTGGTGGCGCACGCCTTTAATCCCAGCACTTGGGAGGCAGAGGCAGGCGGATTTCTGAGTTCGAGGCCAGCCTGGTCTACAGAGTAAGTTCCAGGACAGCCAGGACTACACAGAGAAACCCTGTCTCAAAAAAAAAAAAAACAAAAAAAAAAAAAAAGAATTTTTATTATTGTGCGTGCAGATGTTTGCATGTGTGTATGTGTGTGAGAGCAGTTGTGTGTGTGCTACAGCATGAACGGGGAGCAAAGAGGACAACTTCCGAGAGTTGATTCTCTCTTCCTACTGTGTCTTGATGTATGGTCTCACTTGTTTCAGCCATGTTGCATAGCATGCTCCAGGACAGCTGGCCCTGAGTTTCTGTACTAGTCTCCTATCTGGGCTTCCCACCTTGAGGTAGGAGGAACAGACTACAGATGCAAGCCACAGCACATGATTTTTAAATGTGGGCTCTAGAGGTTAGATCCAAGTTAGCAGACTTGCATAAAAACTTGTATTCACTGAACCATCTTGCTGGTCTTTGTCCCTTTCAAAACTATCAAGGAGATAGTTTTTTATCTAATGATGTTTTCTTTATTTTCCTTGTTCTATATATTAAACATTCTTTTCCTTTTTTGTTTTATTTGTCTAATAATTTTGTTATATTTCGTTTTTGTATACAGGCCTTTACTTATCTTTAATATGTCTTTTTAGGAGCTGAAGAGATAATTTAGCAATTACAAGCACTGGCTGGACCTAGGTTCAGTTCCTGAAAGGCACGGCAGCTCATGACCATCTGTGACTCTAATCCCAGATGATCTGATGCCTCTTCTGGCCTCCAAGTGTACTGCACCGACATGATACTTTGGAGACATATTCATTCAGGCAAACACTTATACACATAAAATAAAAATAAATACCATCTCAAAAAATAGATAGATAAATAAAAGTCTAAAAAAACCTATAGTAAAATGTGTGCTGAGGCAGGAAGAGTAGAAACTTGAATCGTAGCAGGTAGGTCAGTGCTCAAATCCCAGTTCCCCAGTTACTTACCCAGTACAGCCTGCTAAGCCTGCCTGAGATTCATCTGCCCAGTTAAAATAGAACTCAATTCTCACTTTATCAATTCAAAGACATGCATCTTAACATTTCTGCAATCAAGATGTGTCTTACAATCAACAGTGCATCATGATTTAATTCATAAAACACCCACAGGGGTAGCTTCCAGGTCAGTAAGAGGGCAAGACTAAACAGGCTTAACACTGGCCTGGCAGGTTCTGGTGAGTTCTTCTCAAGGAATACAGCTGCTCTTGTTTCACCTGCTTCACAGTACCCTTTGCTTTTGAGCTTACAACACTCACTTGCTGAGGACCCCTTCATGATCCCCATACCAAAAGCTCTCAGCTGACCCTCCATGTAGATTCAGACTATCTGCAGCTTGTATTTAAGGTTTCACACAAAGTAACTCTTTCTCCATAGCTTCAAAAAGTGTGCTTCATCCCTGGGGTCACCTACACCTGTCAGACACCACAGTCCCTACAAATGACTCCATACTCCTTCACAACAGAAGTTCTGCTCTTCTGTGGACCCTCTCACCCCCTATCTTGTAAATTTGGAGGGTTGTAGCTTCTGAAAGGCTGACATAGAGGTAGGGAGCTGTGGATCTTAGTGATTTTTGACAAATGGGGCTGCCTCAGGAGATTTGGGGAAGGCAAAACAGGAATAGGAATGAGCCAGTTGAAAAGAACTGGAAGCCATCAGCTGGTAGCATGTGTTTAGGGTAGGCACAAAGAATTCAGCATGCTGGCCCATTAACTACTCATAACCACTTATAAAGCAAGATAGTTTTAGCAACTCCCTCTCTCCCAGTTCAGAGGAAAGACTGGGCTGCAGGAGGGAAGTAATGTGGTCAGTGATGCTGAGACTATACCACTAAGATGCTGACTCATTGGCTGCTGTCCTACCATCCTGGCTTTGGTTTTAGGGTAGGATATGAGCCACAAAGTGAGTCTCTATCATAGTCAATGCCATGAGCCTGGTGGAACAACAACCCATGGAAGGCCCACTAGATCACACAAAACAAACTGATACATAGGTCTGGCAATGAGAGCTTCTCTTGATGTCACAAACTATCAGCAAAATACATAAACATACACCAATCTTCACAATGGCTTTCAGAGATCACCAGCTTTGGTCCAGTGCTCTGACCATGTTTAGGCACAACCACAACCAGGATCATTCCAGGCCACAGGCTACTCCTACCATTCTCAGCAGATCACAGCAGTTCTCAGTGGAGCATCTCCCATGCCTATCATAAAATTATGTCTTCATTTCACCCACAAGAATGTTTATCAACATCCCAAAAAGAAAAGGAAGTCTTCTAGGAAGATTGAATTTCTTCCCATTTATCCTACACATTGAAAATAAACTTGCAAATCATACTATGAGTGTTGGCTTGAGGGACATAGGAAAAGGTTAAGATACTAGTATTCTAAAGCTACACCTCTATCTCCCCAAGTCTAGAATAACTGAGGTTGACCAAGCAGAAATGCCTTCCTCCCATACCACAAAATCAGGAAAAAACAGAGATGAGTGTAACCTGCTTCTTATGTCATGTGCCTATACTTCTGAATCCCCCCATTACTGTTTGAAAAAGCTTTGTTACTCCCATTGAAAGGTGAATTTCCAAGGTTATCCCACTAGGTGATAAAATCCAAGTGACGTAGTTCCATCCAGGCTATACACATATTTTAAGTAGCAACACAATCTAAGCGTAGAAGAACTGAGACAGTGTTACTTTATGGCTCTGAGCACGTCAAGAACTTAACTTTAGTCCCAAAGAAGTGGAAGGGAGCAAGATTCCCAACTTGAAGTTTTGGTGTCACAAGAGGAACAAAAAGAAAGGGGTGATTGTACAGATCCTTTGGAGTGGCTGGAGAAGCATAGTTATGACACTACCCCAGAGTCTCAAGGTGACAACACGACTTCCCATTGAACAACAAATGGTCAACCACAACAATTGACTCCACTGAGTCCCTGAATGTAAACAGAGACATGAGTGATGTTGTACAGAAAGACCCTAAGAGGCTAAAATACAGCTCAACAGAGGCACAGGAGATGTGTCATACAGAATAAATTAGGAGAACTGAGACTGGGAAGGTATTTGCATATGCAGGGAGGGAAAAAACCCACTGGATAGATGTTTCTACCTTGAGCCACCACATAGATTCCTTGCATTATACCTGGCTCCTGGCACTTGTGTCAACTGTGTACACTATGGTCCTTCTGTTCAAACTTCAAAAGGCTAAATTCTTTCAATGTCAGCCCTTGGGATAAGTAATTGAATGGGTAAGTGACTAGACAAGAGAACAAGTGACAGATTTTTCATTTAATTGGAGTTCTAAGACCAGAAGGAACTATAAAGGAAAATCTCAGGCATAAGACTATAGACCAAAGCTGTGGTATGTGGATTTGACTCCATCTCTCAGCATCTGGGTGGCTTGGCTGTACTCTATTTGTTCTGTGAGGCTCAGCACTCCCGTTTGAAGTAGGGTCATAGGTTCTTGCCTTCCAGACATGGGGAGCCTTCAGGTACGTGCCTGAAAAAGCTCATTCAGCGTGTAGGGCCTTCAAGACCCCTCATTATGATTCTAGGACAGGAATCAGGTACTACGTACTCTCAATCCTCCAGCAGAAAGCTTTTTGGCTCCTGGGGCAGAGCCAGTTCCTCCTCTAGAACTCTCTAGAGTCAAGCCCAAGCAGTTCCCAGGGGCAGCACTGAAGTATGGAGCTAAAATCAAACTGGGAATTTGGCCTAGGATGTGTACATTCCTCAGCCAGTCCCCTCTTTTTTCTTTTTTTTTTTTTTTTTTTAATTGGATGATTTATTTACATTTCCTATGTTGTCCCCTTACCCCATCCCCCACCACCCCCTCGGAACCCCCAATCCCCTTGCCCCTCCTCCTTCTTCTCTGTGGATGTAACCTCTATCTACCCCCCCCCACTCCCACCTCCCCACCCTCAAAATTCCCACCCCCTGGGGCATCCAGCCTTCATGAGGTCAAGGTTCTCTTCTTCCACCTATGCCCAGCAGGGCCCTCCACTTTTACATATTCAGCTGAAGCCCTGGATCCCCCCCTAAGTGCTCCCAGGCTGGTGGTTTAGACCCTGGGAGCTGTGGTTGGTTGGTATTGTTGCTCTCCTCATGGTGCCACAAACCCTTTCAGCTCCTTCAGTCTTCACTCTAACTCCTCTATTGAGAACCCCATGATCAGTTCAATGGCTAGTTGTGAGCATCTGCCTCTGAATATGTCTGACTCTTGAAGGCCTCTGAGGAGATATCCATATCAGGCTCTTATCAGCATGCACTTCCTGTCTTCCACATCAGCATCTACCTTTGGTGATTGCACATGGGATAGATACTCAGGTGGGGTGGTCTTGAGACGGCCCCTCCTTCAGTTTCTGTCCCTCACTTTGTCTCCATATTTGCTCCCTTGAGTATTTTGTTGCTCCTTCTAAGAAGGACCGAATCACCCTCACTTGGTCTTCCTTCTTTATGGGCTTCATGTGGCCTGTGAGTTGCATCTTGGGCATTTCAAGGTTCTAGGCTAATATCCAATAATCAGTGAGTGAATACCATGTGTCTTCTTTTGTGATTGGCTTACCTCACTCAGGATGATAATTTCTAGTTCCATCCATTTACCTAGGAACCTCTCGAATTCATTGTTTTTAATAGCTGAGTAATACTCCATTGTGTAAATATACCACATTTTTTGAATCCATTCCTCAGTTGAAGGACATCTGGGTTCTTTCCAGCTCCTGGCTATTATAAATAAGGCTGCTATGAACATAGTTGAGCATATGTCCTTGTTATATGTTCGAGCATCTTCTGGGTATATGCCTAGGAGTGGTATAGCTGGATCCTCGGGTAATGCTATGTCCAATTTTCTGAGGAACCGCCAGACTGATTTCCAAAGTGGTTGCACCATCTTGCAGTCCCACCAACAATGGAGGAGTGTTCCTCTTTCTCCACACCCTCGCCAGCATCTACTATCACCTGAGTTTTTAATCTTAGCCATTCTGACTGGTGTGAGATGGAATCTCAGGGTTGTTTTGATTTGCATTTCCCTGACGACTAAGGATGCTGAACATTTCTTTAGATGCTTCTCGGCCATTCGAGTTTCTTCCGTTGAAAATTCTTTGTTAAGCTCTATACCCCATTTTTTAATAGGGTAATTTGGTTGTCTGGAGTCTAATTTCTTGAGTTCTTTGTATATATTGGATATTAGCCCTCTATCAGATGAAGGATTGGTAAAGATCTTTTCCCAATTTGTTGGTTGTCGTTTTGTCCTATTGACAGTGTCCTTTGCCTTACAGAAACTTTGCAATTTTATGAAGTCCCATTTGTCAATTCTCGATCTTAGAGCATATGCCATTGGAGTTCTGTTCAGGAACTTTTCCCCTGTGCCCAAGTATTCGAGGCTTTTCCCCACCTTCTCTTCTATTAGTTTCAGTGTATCTGGTTTTATGTGGAGGTCCTTTATCCACTTAGACTTGAGCTTTGTACAAGGGGATAAGAATGGATCAATTTTCATTCTTCTACATGTTGTC
>NW_021620017.1:393092-400555 GCF_004785775.1 Grammomys surdaster
AAAAGCAATCTACAGATTCAATGCAATCCCCATTAAAATCCCAACTCTCTTTTCTATTCTTTATAAATCACAAAAGTAATTACTCAGAAAAGAATCTTCTGCAACAAAACCCCAAATGAGTTTAATGTATAATTTATATATGAAAATGAAGATGTCAGTGTGTGATGAATCTCCACATAAATATTTTTGCAGTTAAAATTTTTGGCATCTGTCTTCTTCCCAAAGGACTTGCCAGACGGATGTGAGGCCTACAAACTCAGGCTGAGTGGGGCTGGAAAGCCTTGGCTTGTGGACTACCCCAGCTTGTGATTTGGTTGCCAGAACACCAAGCCCAGATTTTGCATCAGCCACCTAAAGTCATGTCAGAGCTCTGTTACAACCTCTGTGGGTGTAGGGAGAGGTGCTAAGGGGAAGTGTTCCTGCTATTTCTTGTTCAGAGCAGGTATATAACATTGTCTCGGCTCTATGCTCAGTCTCAAGGAAGGAAAACACAGTGAAATATAGCTTGAAGTTCTAGCAGTTTGAAATCTACTGGGAGAGTCACACAAATGAATGGCGAATAACAATCTCAGGGTGGCAAATGCTACCTATGTGCCAGAAAGGTACAGAGAAGCAAGCCCTCCCTGCATCAATGACATCCCCCAAGACTCCAGAGACAGAGGTGTTGGATAAAACAAAATAACATTACCAACAGTAAGAAAAACATTCACAAAGATCAGGGTGACAGTGGACATGATGAGGTGGTGTCATCATGCCTGTGGAATGTATTGGAACTGACCAACAGTGAGGCTAGATCGGAAGGCAGAAGCTAGGCCACCAACAGGTCTGCACTGGATTTGGCCTGGGTTGAACTCTTTGAACAGATCAAAGCTGTGCTTCACTTGATGAATAGATGGAGACAAGTGAGGTATGATCAAGTGCATATGTGTTGCAAAGTATAGAGTTGGGGCTATGTGTTTTCAAAAAAAATAAATAAATCCCTTACATGCTAAGAGACTAGAACTTTTGCTGGACTTTACAGCCAGACTTAGTAACATATCTTGAGTTCACTTAAGACTTAAAATCACATTCCTACTGTGTACTCAGCCTGTTTGTTTAATCTGCCTTTAAGAGGACAATACAACCAACTTTAATTGCCTTGGATTTCCCATGTATTCAACTTTTACAACCTAAGATAATACATAGCTATAATCTTAATCCATCTGGCATTAGTGAACTGCACCATGTTTCAGCCTTTGAAACTTTGAATAGATGGATCATAGGGCATTCGGTCGACTGACATAGCAGCATCGGGAATACTGGTGACTCAAGTACCAGGAGCCAAGTGTTATACAAGGCAGCTCCCATGGCCCTCACTCAAGAGTGATGTGTGTGTTTTTGTACATGTGCTATAATAATCAAGTGCTGAAAGAGCAAGTATCGGTTGAAACCAATCTTATAAAATGAATATCCACCAAAAATGTTGAACGCAGCATATGAATGTTGGTTGGTAAATAGCAATGTATGGAGTTGTTACCTGGGTCAGTTAGGGTCAATGACTTAATCTACTGTAAAACTTTGTTAAAGATTCCTGTGAAGCACCCTTTATTCCTTTCCCCATGTGGTGCTTTCTGTATTTTTCACTAAAAGAGAGAGCAAACTCTTTGTTAGGAACACACACACAGAGACAGGGACAAACAGATTCACAAGACGGCCTTCAGGCAGGCACATAATCAGACTCACACAACAGACAAAGGGCTATGGAAGATGCAGGGAGACTGAAGATTCAAACCTGGGCTCACTCTTGATCAATGACACCAAAAGAAAATGTTCCACTGATCTCTGTACTTAATGCATGCAACACCAAGCACGTTATTGGTGACTCTGAAGTTCCTTTATTGTAATGTTTTCAAAGGAACCATAAATTGAGTACAACAAACACAAAAGCTACTCTCCATAGCAGAATCTGAAATGTGCAAGGTGCATTATAACCACAACCCACAGTATCCTCTCTTATGAAGACGTATACACTGTGCTGTGATACAGAGTTCAGACCCAAGCTGAGAACCTGAGTCTATATTCCAGGGAGGAAGGACCTACTTATTTTCATTGTACTTTAATTAGAACTGTTAGTGAGAGTGGAGAATATGCCCTTTGTCTGGGCATATATCTTATGTGCATAAGACCTTAGATTCAATTCCCAGAATCAGAAAAAGAAAAAAGGACTATGTTTTCTATTATCCACCATGCAATTGTCAAGCATCAGTTTCCATGGTGCCTTCTTTGAATTGGAGCCTTATACAAGACAAAGCAAGTCGACATTTCCCCACCCCATCTGGGTCCTACATCGTCTCTACCACATTATTCTTCTATAATTCTGGTTGGAAGTCCAAGCTAGTAGAACCAAAGGCCCCAGCACAAGGGTTCCAAATCCCCAGTCTTTATCACACCAGCGCCCATATAATAGGAGAACCCAGGCTTGACTTGTTTACTTTTCCATTATTAGTGAAGATTGGTGACCCCAAGCCACATACCTCTCTTGACCTTTGCCGGCCTAAGGCCCTCTGCCTGAGCCAGGGTATCCCATACCTCCCGTTCCCTCCAACGCCGAAGCTGCTCCTCTCGCATCTTATAGAAGAGGATGTGCTTTTGCACATCACTGAGCTCAGCCAGAAGCTCTGGGTCGATGTACATGTCTTGCAGGATCTGCTGCAGCATGATGCTGTGGGGGACACACGCTGGAGTGCAGCCAGTCAGAACTCCAGGGCGAGGCAGATCCCTGGGCCAAGCCAATGCCTCGAGCCAATTCTGCCCTAGATCCTCACTTTGGAGCCACTCTAGATGTCCTTTCCTTGTATGGCATCTTTGCTCTGTAGCTCCCAGCCAGTGATGAATTCATATCGGCCAAGATGGCATTGTTCAGCCCAAGCAGCAAGAACCAAGGAGCTCTGAGGGAAAGCAGAGGCAGAAAGCTGTCTAGTCCTGGGTTCCTAGTAAGATCACTTATCATTAGATCACTGCATTTCATCAGCACCTTGTGTCGTAGCTTCTGAGACAGTAAGAGTCCAAACCTCTGTTCAGACCCAAATCCGCCTGGGTCGGTAGGTGTCGAGTGATCTGTTAGTGGAAGGTAACAATGACACCAGCTGTATCAGTGACACTGGCCTGGCCAGCTGAGAACTGATCCCTCCCCTGCAGATAAGAGGGGGTGGGGAAGAAGAAGTTTTGCCTACTAATTCCGTGTCTTTTGAGCCAATGTCAAACAGGGACCTACGAAACTTTCCAAAGCTTCTGGGACCCACGATGCCACACTGCATCTGCTTCACCATGGACAACCTTCCTCATTTCAGGGCCCCTGGAAGACGGAGGTATTTCTTTCTAAAGTGCCTTGGGGAGAAAATGTCTTCCTTCCTATCTGTTTTGGATTCAAGGTGGAGAACAAAATGGAATCAGAAGGGGAAATGTAGGGGTTGTTTGTGGCAATAAAGATGACATCATTTCCTCTTACCCTAGAACAGACTTTTAAACTCTGCATGTGTTTAAAGACAGGCCTCTCCAGGGGGCTATTTGGGAGGTTGTTGTTGATATCCTTGCTGTTCAAGTCCTTTAACATAAAGCAAACTTGTCATTCTGCTTTAATAGAAGCATCCAGGCTTCTGCTTTGAGGAGGCAAAAGGCTCTGGCCTGAAGGGCAGGTAGGAGCTGCTATCTGAGACCTGAGGCTTCCTTTCTAGTAAGCTTACTTGCAGAGCAGTTCTTAGGTGCCCCTTTATCCAGACAGGAAAGTCCAGGAAGGCAGCACATGCCTAGGGCTATCCAGCCAGTAAGCTGCTGCACCAGCCCTCCACCCAGGTTTCAAATTTGACATCCTCTTGGTAGTTTAAAGCTGCAACCCTATCCAGAGAAAACAGGCAGGATCTGGCACTGTGAGCCAGTTGGATTGGTGGTATTAGTGTCTCCACTTCCCTAAGGATGGAAGATGGATCCCAAAACCAAGAGGCGTGGAAGAGACCAGTAGTCTGAATCTTTCTTCCTCTGCAAGACTGATGATGAAGGCAAGCAGAACTAAGCAGAGTCTCACCAGTTAAGTCCACGGGGTCAAAAAGGTGAGCCAGACACCCTCCTCTCAGGCCAGTCCCTTTGTTGCCAGGTATGACTGAGAGCTAAAACCCTCCACATAGGACTCCTACTGAGACAGAACTGTCACTTTGACCTAGATCCTTCCTAGTCACAACTACTGACTGCTCCCACTACCGCTCTGGATCCCCTCAGTGCCCACTTAGCCATTCACACCCTCCCCCACCCCACCCCAACTACCCCTTGCCTCTGATTTGATTACTTTTGTTTTTCTCGCCATGTGAGCTGGTTAATTTTTATTAACTTGACACAAGCTAGAGTCAACTAGGAAGGGAAACCTCAATCGATGAATTGTTTCAGTCAGACAAGTCTAAGAGATTATTGCTGATTGTTGTGGGAGGTCTCAGCCCACTGTGCCATCCGGGGAAGAAAGGTAGCTGAGCAAGCACGGGGAAGAAACCCAAGAAGCAGCCTTTCTGGGGATCTCTGCTTCAGACCCTGCCTTGGTTTCCCTTGGTGTTACAATGTATGCTATAACATGAAATAAACCTTCTGTCCTCTCTCCTCTTGTTTCCCCCTTTCCAAGTGCTGGGTTGTGCTACCACTCTCAGTTTTATGAAACTTGTGTTTGGGGGTTGTAATCAGGGTTAAGCACATCTCCACCTCCATTTTAGTATTCCAATTGTTTGGGGTGGGGGGAGGGGAGGGAGGGGACACCCAGGACAGATAAAGCGAAAAGGCAAAAAAACGAGGGATATGTCCACAGTGTGATTTGTTTTAAAATTTGTGTTTGAACCCCTAGGGTTCAAACTTGGGAGAGGACAGAAATGGTGAGAGAAATTATGTTTGATTATTTCTGTGTAAACAAAGGGAAGCATACAGAAAATTTCACACCTAATAGCTTAATTGGTTTCTTCTTAGAGAGTAGGGGTTGATTGCTATACAGTAAGTTAGATAGTCTTAGATAGTCTTATATAACACATATGATTAAAGTCAAATGTATTTCAAAGTTCCTAAAATGTGCTCTACAAACACACCTGGAAAGCAGCCCCCATGAGGCTCACCACTAAAAAGAACTCTGAAGGCAAAGCCAGGCTTCTCTACCCTGGAGAAGTCAGGAGGGCACCTGGGTTCCTGAGCTGGAGAAAAGCTTTGAGAATTTCTGAGGGGAAGTGTTAAGGAAAAGGCATTGGACAAAGTTTGTAGGGACATGCCCCTCCATACCCCCTTAGATTTATGTACCTCATACTGGTCTAGAACTAGCTATGTACTTGAGGGGGTCTTTGAACATCTGATCCTCTTGTTTCCCCCTTTCCAAGTGCTGGGTTGTGCTACCACTCTCAGTTTTATGAAACTTGTGTTTGGGGGTTGTAATCAGGGTTAAGCACATCTCCACCTCCATTTTTAAAACTTAAGTCAAGGCAAGCAATTTTTCTGAGCAAAACCTAGTTACTAATGTCTAAACCCAAGTCCTCACAGGGACTCAGTCTGCCTAGGATACACTTGGCTCCTCACCAAATCCCAGTCTTTGTTCATATGTATCTTTCTTTTGCAATGCTGGAAATCAAACCCAGCATTTACACTGTATGGGCTCTAGTAGAGATCTACCTTCTCTGACTGGCTCGATTTGTTCACTACCCTGCACTCCTAACTCTTCCCACTCACTTCTCTGCTCTGTGTTTTTCCTTAGCATTTAACTTTGTAAACCACTATTTTACTTATTGATTTGTTGCTGTATTTTTGTCTGTCTCCTTGCTAGATAATAAGCAACTGACAGCAGGTGTTTTCATCTGCTTCACAGTGTAGAAAGAACACTGCTGAGTAGTCCTGGATAAACAGCTATAGAAAAGAAGGAAAGGCTGGGGAGACAGTTCTGCTATAATTTCTTAACATGTACAAAACCCTGGGCTTGATACTCAGCATCGTGTAAACCCGGAATGGTGTGGTGTGCACTTTTAATCTCAGAATGTGAGCAGCGATGGTAGAAAGACCAAGAGTTCAGAGTCATTGTCAGCTTTTGGTAAGTTTGAGAATGGCCTGGACCACATGAGACTCTGACTCAAAACAAGGAGGGGCGGAGATGAGGAAAGAACTTTCTAGGTAGAATTGATCAGAGCTTGAGCAAATGTTGTGGAGTCCAATTGCTGGATACTTGGACCCTGTAGTCAAGGGAAGATAGGCTTCATTAAATGGATGAATGGCCCTGTCATAAGTTACTTGCCCTTGCTTCTCAGTCATCCCCAAATATATGTCCCCAACAAGGCAGTGATGGCTACTGGACTCCATCATCTTAGCCACAGGCAAGCCCCTGAGAACAACTACAGAAAGGTCAGTGGCAGGGCAGTCCTGCTTACCTACCATCTGCCTGCCCTGGTACAATGTTACTTGAGGAAGCTGCTCCCAAGAGCATACTTCAGATGTCAGTTGTACAGTCCAAGAGCTCTGTGAAAGACAACAGGAATTTCTATCCCATTGCCACTAAACATAGTAAGAGTAACAAACATAAGAAACATGATAGGCAACAGGGCACATGACTATATTCACAGCACTCAGGGGGCTGAAATGAAGAACCAAGAGCTTTAGACCCGCCTAGGTTATATAGAAGACCATGTCTCCACTGGGGGAGGCAAGAAAACCATCAGTGTCCCTGCATACATATATATGCACAGTCAATACATAGAACATCCTATGTGAAAAACAGATCTTGCCCTACATAGGAACCATGCATAAAACACAAAATGTGGGTAACAAATTTAACCTGTGGGGGTGGATAAGCAATGTAGACATCTTTGATGATAGGATACCTACCTACATTTAAGGTAGCCAAGGTGGCTTAGGGATATGCCACACTCATCATCATCATGACCCAGTATTGACCTGGAGAGATGGAATAGTCAGTAAAGTGTTTAAAGTGTTTGTCTTGTAAGCATGAGGACCTGAATTCTTCACTCCAGAATCCACATTTAAAAAAAAAAAAAAAAAAAAAGGAGATGTGGTGGCATATACACCTGTCACAGTTCTGGGGAGACTGAGACAAGTAGTCTCTTGAGGATGACCAGTCAGCTTAGCTTATTTACTAAGGTCCAGGCCAGTGGACCACTATCTCGAAAACTAGGTGTGTGTTGGAGATAGGGGAGGTGATGGCTCGGTGTGTAAAGGCTTTGTTCCCAGGCCTGACAATCTGAGTTCAAGCCCTAGGACCCATTTGATGGAAGGAAAGATCCAACTCCCAAAGTTGTCCTTTATCTTCTACACACAAATTTTATAGTATGCATGTGCTACACACAGAGAGTCAGACAGACACATACATACATACATACATACATACATACATACATACATACATACATACAGAGAGACAGAGAGAGAGAGAGAGAGAGAGAGAGAGAGAGAGAGAGAGAGAGAGA
>NW_021620017.1:400565-457500 GCF_004785775.1 Grammomys surdaster
AGAGAGAGAGAGAGAGAGAGAGAGAGAGAGAGAGAGAGAGAGAGAGAGAGAGAGAACAACACAAAGCTCAAGTCCAAAAGCCAACCAGACTTGCACATCCCACAGGCCTCCCAGGCAGTCCTCTTTCGTAACTCAGTTTCCTGGTCTATATACAGGTAAACTGTCAAGTAACTTTTGTCCTCATTAACTGGATGGAGATGGTGAGTACGAGTAAGTGAGGCACACACAGTGACCTCATGAGTTTGGTTCTTCTGATGTGCTTTGGAGGGCCTGGCTCCTTGATATGCTAAATCAAAATAATCAAGCATGCACCAAGTTGACCAATTTTCTCTGCTGAGTAAGCCCCACATAATCCTCTTGTTAAAAGAAAGTTTTGTGTGCTAGATGGGGACAGGACTCTAGCTCGAGTTCATCCATGAACATTAGGAAAAACTGTGTTACTGTTTGGGTTTTTGTTTTTTGTTGTTTTTTTGGTTTGTTTGCTAGTTACCAACTGTGACTGATGGTCTTCAAAATTCCTTGCAGGGCAAGAAACTTGATGCAGTAGAAAAGGGTGGTTTGTTGCAGAGGCAACATTAAGACCCTCATTGGCCCCCTAAATTCCTATTTCCCACTCTTCTTCCCTTCAGAGGAAGCCTGTAAACCACTTTTTGTTTGAGCAGAAATCAGTTGAAAGCAATCAGTGTGGCCTGACCCCAGCTCTCTACCACAGCAGGAATTTGGAGACCCAACTATCTTGTCATGAATTCTGTAGAGGTCAGGAAATGACACAAAGAACCAGGAACTTAGGCCTTTCCTGGTGCCGTTTCTCACAGGAAATCCTCCTAGCCCCCTGAACTCAGACACCCAGCACATCCTTGCTGGAGATAAGCAGTGATTCAGTCCCTTTTCTTTGCCTCATTGTGGGCAGCCAGAAACCGTGGGAAGAAATCATAAGAGAGGAAGTCTGTTCACAGGTGATCCTTTATGCCTGTACCAGCTCACAGAATAGGAAACCCTGGGTCCTTGATGTAGAATCATCACTGAGCTGGCTGTCACCTATCTACCTGACATCTAAGAGATGTGGCCACTACTGGCCTGCATCCACAGTCCATAGACCATTCCTGGAGCCCTAATCCTGACCATCAGAAACCACTAGTCCATCACTTTTCCCCTCAACTGAGGCCCTGAAGCAGCAGTCTGAGGGACGTCAGCAGCCCTAGGTAGTCAACAGGCTATCCTACAGACAGCTTCAGAGGGCCCTTGGTACTCACTAAAGAACAAGGAATATTCTGGTCCTGCCTACTGCTCTTTCAACTACAAACATTCACAATTCAGGTCCCAGAAGATGCAGGCTATCCTGGCCAGAAGCAACAAGCTCTGCTCTTCCCTCAGAATGTCTGAGAATTACAGGCAGTCTAACGCCTTGAGGCTTGGTTACAAAGCCACAATCTAGGCTCTGTGGGATAGTGCAACCAGGAAAGAGCTACTAGTGTAGTGTACTCAACACACCTGTGGTGGCTGTTATGTCATGTTTCGTTTTTCCCTTTTAAAAATTATCTCACGTAAATGGTGGGCCAGTACTAGACCCCAGGTCTCCCTGAGTCAAGACTTTATACCCTATCTGTGCCTTGTCACCACATCCCTTTTCCAACTCTTGTTCTCAGCTACATAAATCTTTCCAGGCCTCTCTATAGCTACAATTGTGCTGTACTTCTCTCAGTCATATCTGCAGACAGTGATCCACCTGTCCCAACTGGACACAGCCCACATCCCAGATCTAAAGGTGAGGAAGCTACTCAGGGCCTCCAGGCTGGATCAGAGGCTACATTAAGATAAGCCAGCCCCAACAGCTTGGGCTTCAGGTTCCCCACCAAGGGATTTGGGACATCTACTTCCTCAGTTCCCTGAACCACAGGACTAAGCACAGACCACCTGCATCCAATGTCTGCCTCTTCCCACTCCCTTTTGTGCACTTCTGCCAGCTCCTGAAGGTGAATGTTCTGAACGGTGAAAAGCAAGCTTAACTCCTCTCTGGTCCTCTCTCTGTTCCTAACCAGCAACAAGGAGACGCTGGAGGTGGAGCCACAAAATAGAAGGAGCCTAGGTCCTCTGAGAGATGGCAGGGTAGAGTATTCACAAGCCTACCCTCCAGTAGCCACCAGGACCTGGGAAAACAGTATGAAGTAAACTAACCTTTTCCAAATCCACTCAGACTTTGGAAGTGTTTAGTGGTTAATCTTCTCACTCAAATCAGGTATGACAGCTTCCAAACTTCTGTATCAGTCACCTAGAACCTAAGCTCCACCAGAGTATGACTCCATAAAGCTGGTGGACCATTGAATCTGTAATTTTTTTTTCACAAGTATATAGTGTGATATACACTATAGTGTGATATTGAAGCTACAAGTATGGGGATCACACTCTGAGCATCAGTGTCTTAATTCCCAGTGTTGAAATTATAGCACTTCTTCCACTTTCACTCTGTGTCTGACCTTTATTTACTTAATATAGTGCCAACAACTGCCTCCCATACCTGCTGATGCTCTTTGATCTCTGATTGTGTCCTATGAGTGTCACCAATAGGGAGGGAGAACAGTCCTTGAAGAGGAAATTCTGGCTGGAAATCAGGATAATGTATATAACGCTTCCCGGCTTCATGACATCCACAAGTTCTGTAATCTGAATCTGCTTCCTCTCATATGAAATGAAGAACCTCATGTCAGTGCCCTCCTCCATCTGTCCCCTCAAAACTCAGGGACAATCATGAAAGAGGGGGATAGAAAGATTGTGAGAGCCAGAGGTCAGGAAGGATCAGAGAAACAGTGTCCTTTGGACATGACTGGAGTACTGTGAACTCAAAGCAGCTGTGGCTGCCTGTACAAGAAAAGACCTACACAAAATGAAGCCAGTCAACACTCTAGCATGGTGGCAGTTTATAAGCACCATCCCTTACTGAAGCACTAGTCACAGCTAATGGCTTCTTCCCTCCAGAGTCAGCTTTCATTGACGGTTTCACTCCTGCTAGATCGATTACATGCCACTCGAGTGACCCACACTCATGAGAACCTGAGCAGCACAAAGTGGACATGGTGGGTTAAAAAGAAGGGGGGAGGAGTCGGAGAGGATATGACCAAAACACATTGTATAAAATTATCTAAGAATAAAAACATATTTTAAAATACATGTCTTTGCTAGTTCTAAAAATTATGCTGCAGGGAAGGAAGAGGATTCACCAGCCAGGGCTGGGAACTCCCTACATCCGAGATTCTTTGAACATTTTCTACAGATTCTATACTGTTCTACCAAAGTCCTCAAGTGTTGACAGCTGCCAGGAATTTTTCTAGTCTACAGAGAAAGAAGGTAAATAAACCTCAAAATGCAGCTGTGTTCAAAAAAGAGACTTCCAACATGGATGGTGCAAAGTCTTCTGCAGAAGCAGTGCAGAAGGGTCAGGGAGAGGGGTGTTCAAGTGTCCTGATGAAGCATTAGTGTATTTAGGGGTAAGTTTCAAACCAGGTGGCTTGACAGCTATAGAAGAAGCACTTCCTTCTTAGAGTCCAAGTGATGTAAATCTCACTCATTGATTTGGCCAGATAGAGCTAGGAAGAAATTTGGAATAAATAGTTTCTGGTTGTCACCAATGAAAATCTGTGTCATTCAGGACATGCGCTGAGTCTAAATCTAGACTGCTATTCCTTGGAGGTATTTTACAACCATGCTGCAGAGTTAATGTAGACTAATTCTTGGGGATAGATGTGCATACAGCATACCCAAATAGGATTCAGCAGATCCTTTGTATTGATAATCCATTCGGGCATAGCTTTCCTCCATGTGGATGGATGCTTCGTTGTGCCGTCTCCTTTGAATTGTTAACCTTTCCACCTCCCTCAACCAATGAACTAAAATTTTTAAAAATCTTCCTATGTGCTTATCTATATTTATGAGTCCTTAAAAAGAAACGTCCTTTGCAGAATGCATAAAGACCATTGCCTTTGGATATGAAACCAGGAACTTGGGCCTTTCCTGGTACTGTTTCCCACAGGAAATTCTCCTAGACTCCACTCAGTCCATGAAACACAAAGCCCATTACCTGTTGATTCCTATGGCCCTAGAAAGGGGTCGATGCTTCCTCATACACCTTCAGGGACCAGGGACAGGGTGCTAGGTCCCTGAGAGAGGCCAGTCCAATGCTTCCATATGGCCCACAGCTGTGCTGATTTTATGCCACAAAAAGAAATCTAAAAGGAGATAACATCACAATGATTCACCTTGCTGAGAGGTGATGACTGTTTAGGCCTAAGGGGGAAATGGAGAAACTTATTACCCAGACATCTTTACCAGGTGACCAGAGTGGCTGGTCAAGAAGGGGGAGGAGGAAGAGGATGCAGGCCAGCAATGAAGCTGACCTGGAGTCACAAGGGAGAAGAATGCACATTCCCATTGCTTCTCGGAAAACAGAAGCACAACTGGTACATCTGACCTAACTTACTGACTCCCAAGTTTTTCCCTACATTTTCATACTAGATCTTCTTGGTACCCAGGAAAGCACACAGAAGCCATCCATGCGCTGGTTTCACAGTGAGCCTGGTTATTCATGGAAGGTGGGAAGGGCAGGCTACAACCATGATGACCCAGTTTTCAGAACACACTTGCACCAGGCTCACCACAAACAACTACACCAACATTCCAGCTCTTTCTTCTACTCTGAGCTCCTCTAGGCTTCTTATTCATCCTTGGCCTTAACCACCCCCTACCCCCCACCAAGGTAGGGTTTTGAGAATTCAAAAGCAACTTCTTTACTTGTCTAGGCTTCTGTCAGGATCCATATTCCAGCAAGAATGGGTGTCCCCCCATCCCCACCTCTTACTGCACAGAGAGTAAACAGATCTTGAGCGCCAAAGTACTGGTGAGGTTCCCAGCAAACCTCAAAGACTCATTCCTAAAGCAAGAGAGATATGATTGCTTCATTTCTGCTTCCCTCAGAACTCTGTAACATTCATCATGGGTAGCCTGGCTGGTGGGGATGTAGCTTCAGATAAACATCTCCATGTTAAATGTTCAACACATCACCACAAGGGAAAGGGCTACCATTCCCATTAAAAAGAAATGTGGCAGGTGGGAGCACTCATCCACACACCAGCAGTAAGCAATGACCTGGCCTGATACAACCAGCCTCCACAAGCCACTAACATGTTCCCACCTTCCTGGAAAATTCCCTTTAGGAGAATAAACAAACTAACACACAAATATCAAAATCTTCTTAAGTGATCTGAATAACAAGCACTGCAGTTTTTGTTCCATCCCTTTGTGTATGACTCATGTATATCTAGGTACAAAGTGGACACATTCTTGTGTGTGACTGGGCATGTGGGCATGACACATCGCATATGTGAAAGTCAGAGGACACCTCTGGTGTTGGTCCTCCCCTTCCATCTTGAGAGAGGGTCTCTTTGTTGCTCTTCTACTGAACAGGCCAGACTAGCTGACTCCCAAGCTTTCTGGGATTTTCCTGTCTAACATCTTGCCTGTCTTGGTAGGGACAGTTGGATTCCAGACATTAATGCAAATGCAGGTCCTCAACACTTACCAAAAAGCCCCTTTGCTCATGGCATCATTTCCCCAACCCATACTGCAGGGCTGTGTGTATGTGTGTTTTAATTTGTTCATTTTCAAATAAACACCGTAAGAGCAAAACGCACAGGAGGATAAGGGGAAGTTAGCAGCATTCCCAGCATCCTACAGGGTTATTTCCTAACATGTGCGTGAAGCAGAAGGAGCAGTCATGGGGGGAGGATGACCTTCACTCCTTGACTTCACAACCATGAGGACCCATCCCGCAGGCTAGAGGCAGTCTCAAGTGGGAAGGTCCCCACCAGCCCCCACCTGTCTCTGATGATGAAGACACTGTGGCAGACAGTGAAAAGGAAACCAGATCCTGCTGACCTCACGGACCCACTTGGATCATACCAACCCTGAAACTCACGCTGCCTCTGGACTTTCCAGTTTCAGGAGCCAAAACCCTCCACGCATTGTTCAGGTTGGGTTAATAGGGTTTTCTGTTACCTGGGACTGCAAACATAATCCCCTGGAGAGCAGCATCCACTTAAGTCTGTGGCTTGACCAAGTGAGTGTACCTGATCAATACATTACATAAAAAGACTCCCATTTGGATGAAGATCCAAAGACACTTTCTGGAAGGATCCTTAACAGTAGTTGTCTTTGGGTAATAGAAAACATACTTTTCACTTTGCACCATTTAGATAGCTTCTACTTATGTTAAAAAGGATGAAACTTAAAAGTTTGAGGTGACAAAAAAGATGGGCCAAGGTGATAATTTAGTTTGGTAGTCATTAAGCTATGTGTTTGAAGCCCCTGCTGAGACATGAAGTACAGAATACAGAAGAAAGCCAAGGGAAGAAATAACTCTCTGAGCTCTGCAGGGAGTGGCTGTGTCCTCTCACTCCGAAACAAGCATCCCCACAGCCATCCCTTGACAAAGCTCCTAAAGCCTGACCAGGATTTTGCCGTTTTTTTTTTTTTTAAAAAAAGATTTATTTATTATGTATGTATAGGTAATTTGCTTGCCTCTGTATATGTCCACAGATACCAGAAGAGGGTGCTGGGGTCACAAGTGGTTGTGAGCCACCATGTACGTGCTGGGAGCCAAACCTGGGTCCTCTGGAAGAGCAACAAAGGCTCTTAATTCCTAAGCCATTTCTCTTGCCCTTAGTCCTAGTTTTGTAATGCTCATTTGACATTTTCCAGAGGCTCCCTGGAGACACCAAAAGCAACGGCCAAAGGGAGATCCCTTTTATGTACCTTTGAGGAAGAAGGATACCTCTATACACTACGTAAATAAGCTAAGCTCAAAAGGCTTGCCCCTCCCCCAACACCACCCTGGGTACGTTCAACACAAGCACCTAAGATCCAAATGATGGGGCATGGGGTATTCCAAAGTTCTAGGCTAACAAAGTGGTACCCATGGTTCTCCAGGACACAGAGAAAAGGAATACTGGAACAAAGGCCCAGCATATACTTTTCCCGGCACTTGTCAAGAGCTAAGGAACTTCAAACAATTCTCACACGTCTGAAGCTATGAGCTAGGAAGCAATCAAGTGGTCCCCCATGTAGAGACTGAGGCTTCCTCCCTCTGGAGAGGAGTCCTCTAACAGTAGCAGCCCACATCTTGCCTTAGAGGCCTCCAAATGTCTCTTAAGGAAGTGTCCAATCCTGCACTGTTCAGCATAGAAAGCCCATCCAAAAGTTCACATGTGACTGACAACTCTGGCCTTTCCCAACAATTGTGCTTCAAGAAAACAAGTACTTTACACAGATCAGAGAGCAGTTTGTTGACTGAACACAGTACTACCTGAACCTGGGTCTTAGAAAAATGAACCCACTGCTCATTGCCAAAGCTGCTATTCAGGGTAGTGCCCCTACTCATTGTGGGTAACTTTCCCATCAAGTACCCAATCCAGGTAGAGAAGGGAGTCTACAATCCACCTTTTCCAAATGGCTGCCGACCTGATACAGCCCCAGGAGCTTCTTAGAATAAATGCCCTCAGGGATTGAGGCTATACCTGGGCTAGTTAATAGGCAGAAGCTACACTAAGATGCAAGGGTGACAGGGAGGTATCTTTCTCTGAGACTTACGTTTTGGTCATGAATATGGCTTCCTTGGAACTGCTCTGTGAACCAAATGAGTTTATAAACTTATGTGCCCTGAGCACTTCCACCATTCCTGGAAGATTTTGTGTTTAACAATTTGGCATATTAGTTAGGTATGGACACTGCCTGACTTCTTGGGGAGCAATGTACATAGTTTTTCTGCCTGGCTCAGGGCTCTACTCTCAGCAGCCTTGCAGACCTGCTGAGCAGGGCAGGGACAACCAAGGCATGAGGACACACAGGAGTTAGAAGCAGTGTGCCTATACCTCAGAAGCAGGGATAATGAGGAGGGTAGTCCAATGTTAGGTGCCATCATGGTGGATGGTTTAACAACTGGCCATGTGGAGAATGGAGGGTGGGAGAGAGGAAGACCCAGTGACCCAAGTCAGAAACTGTCTGGGAAAAGGCTGGCAAAGTCCTAAGCAGAGTTAGACAGGACAAGAGAAGGACAAGAGCCTCAGAGCCTCAAGTGGGAGAACAGGATGTGCAGGGGTCACACGCTAGCTTCTCAGCCGAAGAGGACGGAGAGGATGGGCACTCAGGATAGGCCAGAAAATGTTTCAGACACCGTTCCCCTGATCTTCCCACTTCTGTTCATTTAGCCAGAGAGTGGCCTCGTTTTAAAAATTAACTGAGAAACAAACACAACCCTGGAAGCCATGAATAAACTTCATCCTAGACAGAGATGTGGGACACAGGGCAAGACTCCAAATGGGCCAGTCTGCAAGTTCACATGAACAGTTAAGAGCTGCCCAAAGTCCTAGGTGTCAATATGCCAGCATGGAGTGTCTACAATCACCATGGCCTCCAGCAGGACCTATCATCATCCACCCCCACCCCACCTACTGCAGATCACCAGCCAGTCCAGGACACACAGCTCGTGTATGCAACAGTGTCCTGTCTGGAACCATGGATTTTTACCTAGATGGGCAGTATTGCCAGGGCTAGACCAAACTTAACTGAGAATAATCCTTCCTTGAGTCCTGGAGAGGAAAGTTACCCAGCTAATGCTTATAGCCAAGAATGACAAAGCTGTAAGCCACCTAGTTTCAACTTTGGGGAGAATGTGAAGGATACATGGAATCTGTCAGGATGTGCAGATGATGGCTTGCCTTAACCACAGGGCCTCTGTACCACCCAGTCACACCTGACTCAGTGGCTCAATTTATCACCAAAATGCTTAATGCTTTTTTTTTTTAATAGTGATTCCAAACCAGAAAGGAAAAAAATAAGACCCAAACAACAGCATTAATATAAAGATATATTCCATAAAAGAGTTTGGCAGGTCAAAGAGAAGCTTCACACTTCCTAAAAACACAAGCATTCTTCTTCCTCTAGTCTATAGAGAATTATTTAAAAAATTATAACATCATCATCATCATCATCATGAACACACACCCACCAGTATCACCAGTATACACCACACGAGAATGTACACTTCGGTAAGTAACTGAAGGTAGCACTCAATCCCTGAACGGTAAGGACAGATACAAGCTATAAAGAAGCATTAGAGAGTAGCTCAGCCCAAGGTGGACAGACACTCAGCACGCCTCAGAGTATCCAGTACGTAACATAGACATCATTTTCAAGAGCAGCCTCAGAACAGTGCTGACAGTGAACACGGCATGTGGGTGGGGGAGGGGGGGGTCACCATGGAAGTTAGAGATAAGACGCGCTGAGCTTCCTCACAGCACCTGCTGTCTGTGCTTGCCAGGGCCTGGCTGCAGGAGTGTTGCCCTCCAGGGACAGCACACTTTGGGCCACTAGCTGTATGTGGTCATGAGAGGAACCCAGTTTCCAGCTGGTGATCAGGAACTGGGGCTCCCTACAGGGCACTAGGGAGGAAGAAAGGGTCAATCAGGATTCAAGTTCTGGTGGCCATTTCAGTAGCACCGAGACCAGAAGACAGTGAAGCCAAGCAGGGGTGCATGGAGGGAATGTGAACCAGAGGGAGAAGCTGTCACAGCTGGTTCTTGAGACATTTGGGGAACTGAAAAGGACAGCTTGGTCCCAGACACTGGGTAAGGCTGCTGAGAAAAGAATGCCAGACAGAAGAGGCTATAAAGACATGGTGAAGGAACACTCTTACCCCTATAAATAAACTATTTACACACTATAGGAACAGGAGAGCTGGCCCTCAGCAGGGCTTAATGCTATGGAGAAACAAGGCTGTTCTACCCTGGGAGAGCAGTATAGGCTTGGAAGGCAGTGGTGATGTGCTCCCCATGACCGCTTATGGCTGGCTCAGGCATACTTCACTTGGACATGGCTGAGGTTTCTGCAAACCCTGGCATGTTTGCACCACCATGAACCCTGTTGGCATGAGGGGGGAACCACTGGACCACTTATCCCTCCCATCCTTCTTGATCCAATGGAGCCAGAAGCCTTGTCCTCAATGCTGGTCCCATACTGATGTTATACCCACAGAAGATAATAGCTGAGCATGTACCTAAGCCTTACTGAGTAGGTAGGGGCCTGAAGATGCTCTTGGGCTCCATAAAGGTCATCAAGCCTTTCCTGCAGCCGTGGAAGCCATCTGTCCTCAGAGTTACTACTCCACATAAAAACACATTCTCTGTCTCTGGGCAAATCCCTTCAGAGATGCCATGTCAAGTGTGGGCAGATGAGAGGGGGCCTTGATCTGCAGCACCAGCAAGAAGAAACTGAGAGGTCATATCACGCTGATGCCAAAGACAGGGGTCTGGTTGTGGGTGGCTAACATCGACGTCTGCTGCTGCTGGACAGTGAAAGGCTTGACCCTTCCGTGTGGCTCAGCTCCACTTGCTGCATCTGCTTCTCAGAAGTGATGACCTGCCTTCACTGCCTCGATGTCTGAGATCAGGGTTCTCGCCAGGAAGATGCCAAAGATCTGAAACCAGAGGCAGGGAGCGGAGGTGAGCTGGTGGAGAATGTCAACATGGACTCCCTCCCTTACCCTACCAAGTCAAGGGCAAGGTGTGAGCAAAGCCCGAGCAAGTGGCAAAGATGACCCACCCCATGGAAAATGAACCCTGGGGTAGGCTGTTGCATCCCTCAAGCATGGAAGAGGTCAGAATAGACATCACAGACTGAAACAGATGCTCAGCCTGCTCCCAGTGAGTAAAAATGCCACATACCAGGCGGGACCCACATACATGAGCTCTAGGTCAAACTAAAATAACACCAACTACTCAGAACCAGTCACCCTGTTGGCCCAATTCCCAAGAGAGTAATTCACAGCCATGACCATGACTGATATCTGCAGACATATCCTGACTTTAGCAGACAGGAATGCCATGAGGGAAGGGTGTGGTTTTTCTATCTACAGAGACAACCATAAACTTGGTAACCTTTGGAAGTGTTTGTTTGTCATCCCCACACCCCTTAAGTTCTGTTTTATAACTGGACCCAGTCTCACTTCACAAAGACAAAAAAGTCCCAGTACACATCCCACGCTTACTACCTCATGCACACACACAAATACACAATTTCCACAAGCTTTTCTCTTATGTTCTGTAGTCATTCAATATAATGACAGAGTGAATATAGAAATATGGCTGCAATCAGGCCCACCTCCTCAAGGCAGAGCTGCCTAACATGTATCTTCCTTGTATACACAGCCTTCTCTGTCCCCTAAGTTGCTCAAAGGCAGGCAGTGCCTCTTACACATGGGCTCTAAGAAAACAGTTTTCCTGACAGAACTGGATTCTTGACTTTTTCTAGATTTTCCTGTGGAATCCAGCCACTCCAATACCCCCTGGGCCGGGCAGTGAGCCAGGGGAGAGTCAGTGGTGAGGGAAGATTCCGGGAAGCTCAGCCAGGGGACAGGGCCAAGGAAGTTCTGGGGTAACTGCGCCAGCTAATGGGAAGAGTCACTTCCCACTGTAGAGCTCCCGACACCTCCATAATTTCTGCTACTTCCGGCTACCAAAAGGGAAGGACCTCAAAGTAGGCCAACTCCTGGTCATGTACTCCAATCTCCTGACCACTACACAGCCAATATCATATTAAGATGTGGGCCCTAAAGAGAGGGTCATATCTGTCCCATTTGTCTGCCCTAAAAGGGTCTCCCTTCAGGTAGCAGGCTGTGGAGACAGAGGAGCCATGACCTATCCTAGGCACAGCCTCCTAGAATACACATGAACAGGCGCTACCACACTGTGTGTGTGTAAGTGTGTATGTATATGCGTGTGTCTATCCAGTACACATCCCACTCTTACTACCTCATGTATATGTATACACACATACACACACACACACACACGTGTATATGTACCTAACCTTGGACATCCTATTTTCTAGGCCAGATTCCTTTACAGAATACCATGTGTTAAGGGCCCAGGGCTTGAACTCTGGGACATACCTGCAACAGTGAGATGGCAATGAAGACGCCAGCCACAATGTATATGTTCCTGGGCAGCCAGCCTTCCAGAGCCTGGATGCATCCTTTTGTAAAGATGAACTCATCCCACTTGCTCTTCAGCTGCAGAGAAACAGCACAGTGGCCTCAGCCTGAGCACATGCAATCCCTGCCCTGCCCATGGATGCTGGTCTGAGAAAGCTGAATGAGGACCACAGGAGAAACCCTGCTTGAGAACACTCCAAATTCAGATTCGGTCTGGGCCCCTCCCAGGGCAAGCAGCCATCTTGCCTATCTAACTAAAGGCTCTCAGTGCCAAAGACGAATTCATTCTGCATCTCCACACCTGGATATACGAGGTAATCTGCAGCCTAGAGGAAAAAATATGTCTCTCAAGGTTCAGAGGAAAGGGCATTCCACACTTTCTAAGTTACAGAAGGTGGCAGAAGAAAGGGCAGTGGCTCTTTAGGTTCTGTCTCCTACTGGTAAGCTTGGTTCTGGGAGACAGAGTCAGGCAGCTCCCTCTCTTCCAATCCCCATGGGAAAGCTGTTAGTGTGTGGGGACACTGTCCCAGTACACACTCCACTCTTACTACCTCATAAGTGGCAATCAGCCCAAGTTTCTTCCCCATCATCTCCCTCCATGTGACAGGGATGAAATATCAATTCACATTAGGGATATTATGGGATGTACTGTGCCATCATGTTCCCGCACTGAAATTCTAAACCTCTGAACCTCAGGTTGTGACTGTATTTGAAGACAGGTCTTTACAGAGCTGACTAGGTTTAAATGAGGCTACCAGGATGAGGTCTGATCGACTGGCTCCCGTCCATACAAGAAGAGACTAGGACAGGGCTACACACAGAAGGAAGTCATGTGAGGAGGGAGACGCCCCAGCCTGGAAGACAGGCCTGGAACAGCTCCTTCTACGCAGCCTCAGAAGGACTCAACTCAGCTGATGGCTTCATCTTGAACTTTTAAGTTTCAGAACTGTGAGAAAGAAGTGTCATGTAAGCCTGCCAGTCTATATTTTGTTATGGCTGCCCCAAGGGGCAATGAAACTCTACCAGGAGGACAGCTAGGTTTCATACAAATGCATCTCTCTGGTTGTTTGGGATGCTACAACAAAGTACCATAGTGGCCTAAAACAACAGGAATTTCTTTCTCATCACTATGGAGGCTTAAGCCTAACACCAAGGCACTGGCAGACTCAGTGTCTCCTGCTGCATTCTGGTTAGACAGTGTTTTCCTGCTGAATTCTCATATGCTAGAAGAGGAAGAAAGCTCTTAGGGTCTTTTTCTTTATTTCTTTCTTTTATGTGTTTAAGCACTTTGCCTACATGCATGTTTATGCGCACCCTTCATATGCAGTGCCCACAGCGACCAGAAGGTGGCATCTGTCCTCTGGAACTGGAGTTCCTAACAGCTGTGAGGCCCTGCATATGTGCTGGGAACCAAACCTGGGTCCTAAGAGCAACAAGTGCTCTTTACTTCTGAGCCATCTCTCTAGGCCATCTTGGGCGTTTTAATAAGGGCAGTAATCTCAGTCATGACAGCTCTGTCTTCACTGGGAACTGACTACATTTCAGCTTATGAGAGATAAAACATCCAACACACACGACCTGTTTCTATGAACTAAAGTCAATGGAAGATAAACTGTCCTAGAGTCCATGGCTAAGGGGATGTCTACATTCCCTGACATCCTTTCCCATCACCTTCTCCCACCCAAGCCCTCACTCACTAGTGCCTGTGCATGAGTGTCTGTGAGTGCCTGTGTGAGTGCACGTGTGCGAGTGCATGTGAGTGCCTGTGTGTGACCTCATGTGTGTGAGTGCAAGTGTATGTGTGTGAGTGCCTGTGAGTGCCTGTGAGTGCATGTGAGTGCATGTGAGTGAGTGTCTGTGTGTGAGTGCACGTGTGCGAGTGCATGTGTGGATGCATGTGCACACATGCACAGTAGTTCACCCAGACTCAGCTCACTTCTGGTTTATGGCACCTTCTAATGGAATCTTCCTGTCTCTTAACTCCAATCTGCACTGTGCTAAAGCAGGAGGTTAGACTACAAGACTAAAGCCTAAGAAACAGTTCCCCAGATCCTTTAAGGCTGTGTGTTGATATACTTACCTGAATCCTGACATCATAGCCACACTGTGTGTTCACGACTTTTTGCTGTAGGAAAAGCAGAAAACTTAGTTACTCTAAAGACTCGTCAAAAACCCAGTGGTAGGAAGCTCTAGAAAAATCACAACCGAGCACTGGAAACACGTCACAGCTCACATCCTGAGTTTAACTGCCAGCTCCCCTTCCAGGCTACCACAGGGCTCAGTGAGCCACATCTGTGGGGTTTCAGCAGTAAATTTTGTAGCTGCAGGCTGCAGAACCAGGACTCATTCTACTTCACCAACAAGAGCACGACATGGACAGCACATAAGCGAGACATGGACAACCATAACCTATCAGGCTTGGCTATACTGCCAGAAAACGAAGGGCACTAGAGTCTGAATTTCATACCAGTCTGACACATCACAAAATATTATACTTTTTTTCTTTCAGCCATGTTTGAGGTTAAATGCAGAATATCCCCCATGGCTTAGTCCTATGGTGCTGCTCTTGGCAGACAGTGTGGAATATTTAGGACAGGGAGCCTAGGAAGAAGCTGTTAGGTCACTAAGGATGTGTCCTGGAAGGAAACAGTGGCATTCGGTCTCGTTCTTTAGCCATATAGCAGGCAGCTTCCATGCCATTTGCTCCTTGCTGTCTCCAGCAGGTACCAAAGATCTGAAAGCATCCAACACTGTGAGACCGCTAACTCTTCTTAAATTCTAGGGATTAGTGTTAGGACTCTTTGCATATTAAGTGTGTACTCTACCACTGAGCCCACAAGCCTTTCCTCAGGAGGTTTGTTATAGTGATGCAAAACTGGACAATAACCACCAAAAAGTAACTAAAAGTATTTTGCCTCACTTGGCCTTGGGCCACAGTTTGTCAACCTTTGTGCCAGTAGATGACATTTCACTCAGTATATTCACTACACTGGTGTTCTTTTTTTTGTTTTGTTTTTGTTTTTGTTTTTGTTTTTTTCGAGACAGGGTTTCTCTGTGTAGCCCTGGCTGTCCTGGAACTCACTCTGTAGACCAGGCTGGCCTCAAACTCAGAAATCCGCCTGCCTCCGCCTACCAAGTGCTGGGATTAAAGGCGTGCGCCACCACTGCCCGGCATACACTGGTGTTTTTCAAATATTCCTGGACACCTCCAACTCCACTGCACAACCTCAGCAAACAGGCCTCTCCCAGACCAAGGATCCTGCCCTGGTCCTAACAGTGAAGGCTTGCTTCTCAGGGGCTGTGACTAGGGGCCACAGGGCTGTGCATAAGCTTGTGCAGGATAGATCTCTGCTCAGGAAAAGCAGTCTTTCTTCCCAGGTTACTCAAAGTGCTAATTTCCAGAAGCCCAAGGATTTAGGCCTAAGACTAGGAATGAAAGCAAGTGAAGAAAAGGCTAGAAAATGATTAACCATGGTGTTGCTCTCCTCTCCCCCCCACCCCACCCCCACACACATGTGATGAGAAACCTCACAATTCCTGAGAGCTTCTGAGCACTGAGGACACTCTGCAGAGCAGGTATAAAAGTGGACAGGCCCAGAGCACAGCACCTTCATGAGAAGGCAGATCCTCCTGAGGAAGGATTATCTTTCCTCCTCTGTCTAGCACAGAGACATGGTGCACCATAGAGAAGCGGTCCAGACTGTATGCACAGGATGTCAGAGGTGCAAGGTCCCAGGGTGGGTGGAGGGAGCCACAGGAGTGATTGCACCACACAGCATCAGCCTGTGTGTTGGAAAGCAGCAGCCTGGAAGACGCTGGAAGGGACAGGAGCTGTGGGGCTACAGAAGGGACATATACTCACTGCAGGATCTGGCACACAGCAGGAGAAGGGTACCCCACATTTCTCTCGGCTGTAGCTGGCACCGCTGCAGTTGAAGTAGACATTGAGGTCCCAGTCTTCAGGGCCGTAAGCCCCGCAGCACTGATTCTGAAATCATAAATATAGCCAAGAACCACATGGGGGGGGGGGTCATTGACTCAACACAAGGTGTCTCCCTCCCATTTACTAGACAGACAGCAAGACTCACACAGATACTGAATGACACCAACAAATGGCAATGCTTTAAGAAGGAAACTGCAGCCATGCTGACTCGCTTGTGGAACCAAATCTCACTAGTCTAGCTTAGCATGCTAAGTCCCAGTGACTCCTTGGCAGAGCCCATGCAAGATATACCCCTTCTCCATTAACAGCCCTTTGATATACCCCTCTCCTAACCCAGAGAACACTGCCTGAGTGAGTAACAGGCCTTTCTCCAGGATAAATGGCCACCCACGCTGGCCCTAGTTACCTTTTTGGCCTTTTTATATAAAACAGCTGCTGAACATTTACAACAGGGGTGAATTACAACTAAGGTGAACAGCAACAGCAATTCATTAACCCACTTGATCAGGAGCCCCACCCTCCACTCCCCATTACATAGTGCAGCTGACAAAAGCCCTTATCAGCCTACAAATGTGGAGTACCACTAAGAACATCACTGTGATGGAATCACCACACCCTTAGTAGATCTCTGCTGCCAAAACCAAGGCCAGCAGGAATCTCCGTTTCCCTCACACCCAGCTTTCCAGTGGAAATCCAATCTTCTCCAACCCTACTCCTCCTCCACTTTGCAGAATGCTTTAATGACCACCTAATATTTTATCACAAGCCCTAGAACTTAGATTTGAGAAGAAAGGAAGCTGGGCATAGTAGAGCACAAGCATTCCTCCACATCCAGTAACCAGGAGGCTGAGGCTTGCAAGCTTGAGGGCAGCCTGGGCTACATAACAAGATGCTGTCTCACCTGTCTCAAAACAGACTGGGCCAGATGGGCAGCGAGAAAGACTTCCCTTTGGAAAGAACAGGGGAAAGTGCGAGAAACTAGCACACCCAAGGCCATTTGAACACAAAAGAAAACTGAATAGAAAAGGCGTAGCAAGGTTACAATAGGATTCAGATTCTCCCAAGTCAATAACAACACCCAGGAGTCTCTCTGCTTATGTAAACAAATTTTTCTGGACCCCATGCTACATGCAACAGGGTAAACAAGTTGTGGTTAATAATAGTGGGTCAGTTATTTTTAGTGCTTGCTGGTTTATTTTCTCTTTGGAACCAAGTGTTCCATGCAAAAGACATTTCAGAAGGCGGGCTTCTGGCAGGAGCAGATCAAGCAGACCACTGTGCCAGGAGTGGGTTCACCCTAGGGGCTGGAGCAGCCAGTGAGTCAAGCTTCCAGGTCCAGCTGCACACAAGGGGAAGGGGCAGGAAGACTGAGGGACACAGATCAAGCCTGCTCATTCAGCTCCCTGGGGAAAGTTCCAGAGAGGTCACATCCCTCCATGGAGAGGCTTCCCCCCAGGCAGTTTGTCCTTCTCAAACAGGAAGGAGAAAAGGTCCCAGAGAGGAAAGATACAGGAATAGCTCTGCAGTGAGTCAGTCTTAGGGGAAGGAGCTCTATCCTCTGCATCCCCTCTATATCCACAGGGCCAAGATCCTGGGGAAGACTCTGACTACTAACATGGCTACCATGTAAGGCTAGGGAAGACTGGATCCAAAACTCTGAGAGGGAGCCTGAACTGCCATGCCAGAAGCTGAGCACACAGCGAGGCTGACCAGAGATAGGGAGGGAATGCTCCACACCTCCCTACCATGCTGTGGCAGAAAACCCACTCTGAGGCCGGAAGGTCTTGTTCCCATCTCAGCTGCAGGGCATCCCAGAGTCACCAGAGGTGGGAAAGGACAAGCTCTCGCAGGAGGCATGCCAGGGGCAGAGCTTACGGCTTTCTGAAGGGAGTCAATAAGGTTCTGCAGGTCAATGTCATCCCGATAGGACCTGATGTTGCTCTCGAAGAATTCCCGGAACCGATCCCTCACCCAGTCTTGGAATAAAAAGGCCAGCACAGCCACGGCCAGTTCCAGGAAGAAGATGAGCACAATGGCCCCACAGAACTGCGTGGGCACAAGAAAAAAGGTGGAGTCAGCATCACCAGCCTCATATGCAGAGGCACCACCTACTGCAGCACTTCACCTCCTCTGTCTACCCGTGGACAGCTGGCACAGCTGGTAACTGAGAGGAGCAAAAAGGAAGGACAAAGCTCCAAACCATCACTTCCTAGGAGGCAGCCATCCCCCTCCCCCTGCCTGATGAAAGGAAGTCCTGTAGAGCCCTACCCAGGCACTATCTGCCCCACCCTCCACTCAACCATCCTAGACATCTAGTCTGTCACTCCCACTTTATGGATGTTGACACCTAAGTTCCCTGCAGAGTTCATTACCGATCTGGAGGGACCAGTGTTATCAGTACCCACTCTGCTTGGGCAAGCAGGATTGACAGCTACATAGAGACCTCTCTAGAAACATGGCTGCTAGCTACAGGTCATGGTGACATTCTATTGGCAGCCATGAAGCTTTGATACATCTTGGAAACGTGAAGAAACCTTCCCAAGAAAACCAGAGAAGAATCCCAAGCATGCACAAGTGTGCACACAGCCTGCTCGTGTGGAAATGGGATGCAAAACACAGTATTATTAAGGGGGAGGAGATCTAGGGAGAGGTGTGTGCTTTGCTTTCCAAATGAAGAAAGGCTGACCTAATAAGCTCAACAAATAATAGATTATAAAGAGAATAAAAGTGTTTTCCTCACCAGGTGCTATTTAATTTTAACTGAATACATTTAAATATGAAGTTGTATCTAAATATAAAACTAAACTCTTAGTAATTCGTGATTCTGCCAGAAAATTAAGAACTACACTGCACATTCAACAGATTCACACCCAGGAGGAGGGGAAAAGATTTCTTAAAGCTATTGGCAACACTGTTTGATCTTAGCCAGGTAGGACAAAGGTAAACAGCAAATAAACAATTCCTTTAGAAATTCTAAGGAGGGCCATAAAGCAAAGGAGGTGAATAGAACCCCTGCAATTAGCTGGCAACTCTGCGGGAACCCCATTCTCCTAGGGTGAGGAACCGTCATCTGAGTTTTTCTTCTTAAAATCTTCCCTCTTAGCAAGACAGCAGGTTCAAAGAACTGTTCCCTCCTTGTGTTGCCTGGGCCAGAAAACAGATGTGAGCTGGTACCTCTAGCCCATCACATCCACTGCCTCCCACTCCAGCCCCACTCACAAACTTGAGCAGGCAGATGTTCTCCCGTAGGGCCCCAACACAGCCTGCGAATCCCAGTGTGAACATCACCACGCCCACCATCAAGACCAGCACCACAGGGTCGATTCCATGCAACCGAGTCACCTTTGTGAGGTCGGACAGCACACCCTGAAAGAAGCAGAGAATGAAAGGTAGCAGTGCTCTGAGAATGGAGTCAACACCCTGGGGGCAAGTTATGCCAGCAGCTGAAGCTAGGGGGCTGCTTCACACAGCTCGGTCCTGTCATCAAGAGCCAGGCCACAGTGTGTTCCTGCCCACTTCCTGGAACCCCTGAGTATGTCCTTGTCCACCGCAACCACTCTCCATGAAGACACTCTGCATGAAGTTCCTGGTCCACACTGATGCTTGGGGCTCCTGTGAGCCCAGACCCAGATTCCTCAGTAGCCTGTAAGGTGCCTTGGCCAGGCCGCAGAGGAGAGGAGTCCTAGGCCATGGTCAAACTGGCTAAAAGCAGCTTCACAATGAGTATTTTTGAGGAAACATACCCAGAAAGGGTAGGCAATGGGCAGAGTGTTGCTCATAAACGTGTCTATGACGGCAACATCCAGTTAGCACTATCCAAAGAGAATCGTTGGCTGTACCTGTAATAAAATCACTTGGAAGGAGGCTAGGGACAAGACTGGCTTGTCATTTTTATTTAAACACATATAGTCAGGGGCTAGTGAGATGGCTCAACATGTAACGGCACTTGCTGCCTTGTCTGGCAACCTGAGTTCAATCCCCAGGACCCACATGGTAGAAGGAGGACACCAAACCTACTCCTGCAGGTGGTTTTTTGTTTCTACTCAGAGATATACATATCCCCCAAACACACACACACCAAAAAACAAAACAAACAGTAAAATTTAAAATATACATAGTTATATGTGACTAGTGGCAACTACAATGGACAGACAGATTCTGTGATAATCAAAGAGAAAAGAAAAGAGCTATTGGGCTAGGCAGCTGTGTAACCAGCTCCAGGATCAGGGCTCGTCCAGGTCAAGTCTGCTGCAGTCCCATATACAGCCACACGGTGGCGCTGTTATGCATAGTTGTTTCCAGGTCACTGGGACAGACATTGTACAGACAGCTTTTGCCATCAGGGATACACAGGCCGACAAGAAAGGTGCACAGGCTCAAGAGCAGACCTCACTCTGTTCCTAAGACCATCACATATAAGCTCATAGACCAAAGTGTGCTGCTTCCACTGGAAGCAGTGGCAGGTTCTACCACAGGAACTGGAGGTGATTCAGCTTCCAGGTTCTCCTTGCTCCTCCTTTCCTGTAAGAATTCCATCTGCCATGGGGTAAGGTCAGCACCATGACTCCACCTTGCCTCTGGAGCGCTGACTCCCTAGAATACCAACTGCCCCTTTATCTACCTGCACAGTAAGAGTCTGGGATCCCCTTCCTCACACACTGGCAAGCAGCACATGGGGCACAAAACCAGGCTCTATTCCCTTTTTCTGGAGGCCAGCACAAGCACTTTGGAAGTAAACAAGACTCTGCTCAGGGAGCTGCTCACTTCCTCCCGGAGGTGTGGGATGGGTTTAGGAGACAGCCCCAGGCTTGCCTTGGGGTTACTCCGGGCTTCTGGGAACAGGCTGGGTGCACATCCTTACTCACAGAGCTCATAACCTCCAACCCAACTTTTCTAGTCCTGCCCTAACGACCTCCAGCAACACACATAGCCTCAGAGACACACCCTTTCTGAGGGTTAATGTTACAAACTTTTCTCACATCTCATCCCCATGGCCCAGCAGTTAGTGGCTACTGGACAGGCTAGAGGAGGGGACAATTCACATCCAATGGCTCTGGGTCTGGCTGCCTGATAACAGGGCCTGGTCGAGGTTCCACCTACCTTTTCGCTCCATGCCCACAGCCCGACTCCAAGGAAGACAACTCCAGCCAACTGAATTGAGGAAAGGGGAGGAGAGAAGAGAAAAATAAGGTCAGAAACCAGCACTAGGACAAAGTTTACATGCTAGTTGGGTGCTCCTAAGGGGGCATTTGAATCTTGCAAATGACAGAAGCTCTCTACACCAAGGGACATGGAGATTGCAGATAACCAGCAGCTACCTCCCTAGAATGGATGACAGCTGATTTCTACTCCAGATGCTCAAATGCCCAGAAAGCCAAAGTAAACATCCCTAGGTCTCGAGAGACTGACACAGGAGACTGCCTTACGCTGACAGAGAGACTGTTTCCTTCCTTCCTACCCAATTTTCACCCTCAACCCACTTCAGTGTGCTCTTCAGTGTCAAGACACTGCACCCCTGATGACTGCCAGAGTGTATCAGCAGTCTCTGGCCCAGCTGAGCTATATGGTCAGCCCACCTGCAAGGCAAGGCTATGGGGAAAGACAAAACCACCTATTTTCCCATCTCATCTCCATGGCCCAGGACTCAGACTCCAAACAGGTAAGTAGCCACTCGGGTCATTCATTAGCCAGAGTGGGGCCTCCTCATCCCACCTACACATAATATGAGACACACATGCGCTCAGGAAACACTGGGGTCTTAGCTGGTGAATTCAGGTAAACTGCAGTAAGCAGAAGAGAGGCACTATATCACCCCCATCTCCCACCTACAGGCGCACACTACAGCCAAGAGAATGGGACCCATCCAAAGGACCACACAGTCCTAAGTTGTTTCCCATATAAACCCCAGGCTCTACAAACAGAGCAGTCTCCGTGCTTTTGTTGATGTTTGTTTGAGCATCCAGGGCCTTGTGAACCAGTCCCCTGAGCCACCCCACGGCATACTGGTTTCTCAATAGGAAAGGTCTTTGTTCTCCTAGATGCCATACATGACTACTTCCTCCCCTTCCCATCAGTTTCACAATGGATGGCAAGAAAAACCAACAGGCCACCCTACTACTCCCTAAGGGCCCAGCTGGAGGCCGCCTTCTCATCTGACTTCCTCAGAAATGAGGTCACTCTTGGTCATTCCTCTTCCTTCAATCAGGTTCAGAGACACCAAGCACTCAAAGCTCGGCCAGGGCTGTCTTCCTCCCTTGTCTGCTGCTTATCCTTCCCTTTACAGACTCCACTAAATGATGGTAAATCTAACAGTGCAAAGACCCTTTGAGCAGTCAGGAGAACCAGGAATCATACACCTTTAAATACTATCCGTAACGATGATTAGCGGCCTTGCAGCTCTCCCGTCTCATGTCAACCATCTCCTTGTAGTCTCCAGGGACCCAGCCTACTCCTCTCCAGCTTCTTTTCCCTCATGAAACATCACCACCATCTGTCCACTAGCCATTTAGGAGAAAACCCCCAAGAGGGAAAGATACTTCACATTCACCAACTGAGACTCGGCTTGTTTTACCTTTGAAACACAGAAGTGTGCATGACCAGTTTTCTTTCTGATTCTCTTTCCACCTCTTTCCAGGCCTCCAACAAACTGGAAGCATTGTTTAAAAATCTTCTATCAAATGATATCCAAAGGACTGGCCTTAAAGCCCCCCAGGGCATAGCAAATTTCTCAGGTTCTCAAAGCCCCGTGAGCAATGTACATACACCCTCCCTCCCTCTGCTCTGACCACTCATAACACCAAATATAATGTAAACACTGTATAAAGAGCTGTTCTTTGTATTGTTTAGGGACAATGAGGAAAAGGTCTTCTGTTCAGTACACACAGCTTTCATAGTGACTTCTGTCCTGGTTGAGTGAACTCACATACAGAGCTACTGGTTACTGAACATGACTATGGGCAGGACACTCTGCTCCTACAAACTCTCTAGTGACTTCCCCTTACACGTAGGATTAAGATTCTACCACAGTGCACCATTCCCTGGCCTACAAGGTTCTTCTCCTGTATCAGTCCCTGGCCTCCTCCTCCTTCATATCTAGATCTCCCCAAGATGTCCACCTTTGCCTTCCTGTGTGAAGCTGACCTGTCCCTCACTCAGAACTACCTTTGGCATGGCTCTCCTTTGCAGCCCTGACTCTTAGCCAAATGCACTATACCCACCTTACAGCCATGTTCTCTAAAGACAAAGGTGCCTGTCTGCTTGGGGCTGTAACCCACTCATATAGAGAAAGATGGTACAGAGTGGGCCCATGAGAATCCCATAAAGGAAGCCTAGGGTTCTTCCCACTCTCCTTCCATGCATACTTCTGGGTCTCAACACTCCTGAGGGCCAAGTAAGAGCCTACCACATCCAAACCACATATACAGAATTGGGGCAATAAGGCTGTAAGTATCTAACACCACTCCATCCAATGTTCCCATTCAAAACCAAGCCTGCCTAACCACTTACAACAGTCTACCCACTTCTGGTCCTATGTGCACAGGTGAAAGAAGGCTATCTTGAAACATCTGAACAGTGGCACTAGAACTTCCCTTTCCTCCCCACTGGGCCTCACAGATTCCTATTCATTTTATCACCACATTAAATCAGCTTTAATGCCACATACACTTAAGTGTTCCTGAACTCATACTGAAGTGTTTTGTTTGTTCATTTGTGACATGTTCTCTCTATGTGGCCCTGGCTGTCCTGAACCCTGCTATGTAGACCAGGATGGCCTTGAACTGACAGAGATCCTCCTGTCTCAGCCTCTTGAGTGCTGGGATTAAAGGTGTTCACTACCACATCTGGCCTTCAGGTGCTAATTTAATTCTTCCCTGGGGTAACCAAAGAGAAAGATGTTTGCTCTGCCAAAACATATATACCAAGCTGTGCAAATGCAGGCAGGCTTCCATTCATGTCAGACACACACACACTCACACACACTCACACTCTCTCTCTCTCTCTCTCTCTCTCTCTCTCTCTCTCTTTCTCTCTCCCTCCCTCCCTCCTTCCCTCCCTCTCTCTCTCTCCCTCCCTGCCTCTTTCTCTCCCTCCCTCAAGATCTGTAGTAGATTCCTTACAACAATGTTTTCTCTTACACTGACTGAGAATAAGGACACCATCTTCTTTCAGTGTCTTAAAGGAAGAAGTAATGTGAACTCATACCAGGAAGATAGGAACTTAACAGGCACAAGCCAGATCATGATTCAGTGAGTATTGCCCAAGGCAGGAAGTCTGGAGACCAATTATGGTCAAGATCCTGAGAAAGGACCAGACAAGGGAAGTAACCTGTGTCTGGACCCATGTAACAGCTCCAGGAGTGAGTAGCGAACCTGTCTCTTCCTCCCCAGAGTGTCCACACAGACGTAGAACAAATAAATGTAGAAACATTTGTCCAAGGTCACACAGCTAGCTGTTGACAAACTTAAGAGCCCCATCTGAGTAGCTCTACCCATGACAACACATTATCTCACTACCCACAGGGTGCTGGGACAGACGAGCAAGCAGCATTCTGAGTGACATACCCTAGAGAGCATTTACAGAAGACCCAGTTAAGAAGGGTTCCACAGGAGTTTCTAGTCTGCACCATTCTCAAGCAACTAGCTTACACAGCCAGGTGCATTCTAAGAGTCTACATCCCAACCAGAGCAGAAGGAACTCAGGAGCAAACACAAGAGAAAGAGGTCCCACTGGGATAATGGGTTTAAAAAAGCTTCCAGTAAAATTTAAAGAGTTCCAAGACCTAGGTTAAGTGGAAATCTCTGGGCTATCTTCCCTAGAGTTAATGGATCTAGAAGGCCCCAGACACACACAACAACAACAACAACAACAACAACAATCCCCTCTGTGTTAGCGTCTGTAGAGAATAAATAGGATGAATTAGTGAATACATATATGTATAAAGGGAATGTATCAGGATGCCCTGTAGGCTGTGGTCCAGCTAGTCAACCAATAGCTATCACCCACAAGAAGGTCCATTAATCTAGTAGTTGTTTCAGCTGCTTTCAGTATATGTTGGAATCCCAAAGAAGCAGGCTCTGATGCCAGTCAGTGAAGCAATGGGCTGGCCAGAGAGAGCAGGCAAGCAAGCAAAAAGCAAAAGCTTCTTTCTTCCAGGTCCCTATGCAGCCTGCCAGCAGAAGGTGTGGCCCTGATTAAAGGGGTATCTTCCCACCTCAAAAGATTCACATTAAAAGTGGTTCTTCCCACTTGAAATGATTTAATTAAGAAAAAAAAAATCCCTTACAGGTGTACCCAATGGCTTGGGTTTTAGTTAATTCCAGACGTAGTCAAGTTGACAGTCAAGAACAGGACACCTTCCAAAAACAAAAAGCGAGAGGCCCTAGTGCTGCTTCCTAAGCTGACACAGGTTTGCCTTATCCTGGAAGGCACAAGAATTCTCCTGCACCTTACCTAAAGAGGCTCAAATCTCAATAAAAGTGTTTAAGCCCTGCTGAAGAATGGGAAGAAAGCTCTGAGGTCAAGCAGGCCAAGAGCAGCCACCCAGGACCCAATGGTCTTGCCCCCTTGCATTAAGTCTAAGTGTGTAGGCATCTCTTGCAGGATCCAGACATCTTGTCTTTCCATCAGTAGCTGGGCAACATTTTGACACTTTGCACTGCTGACCCCTGGTTATCAGTCAATCAGTTCTTCACTAACTCAGGCTGATGATCAGGGCCTCCTTATAGATATCTCAGAGATAAGCAGAAGAGAACGCACTGTAACACCATGCAGCCCAGAACAGTACTAAATACATGGCACAGGTCAGCATTCTAGGGCCCAGGGTTCATTCTGCAACATTCTTATCAAGTGGACCCCCTGCAAGTGCCAGGCCTTCCTTGATCCTACGCTTTCCTCCATACAACAGAGACGGCCCTTCTGACAGATTTGAAAGGGCTAATAAAAGGCTCTAATGGGACTTGCTTACATAAAGAGAGCCCTGCTCCTGGGTACAGGCAGAGCTGAGGTCTGAAGGGCCACTGTGCTGACTCCTCAAATACTCGCATCTGTTGCATTGAAGATTTTGTATGTCCCCAGTAACTGTTAATCTCAATCTCCAACTTGCATGATTTAGAATCAACTAGAAGACACATGTATTTCCAAAGAGGTTTAACTGAGGTTGTAAAACCACACCATTCCTCAGACCAAGATCCTAGACCGAAAGAAAAAGAAAGTAAAATGGGTGGAATGCCAGCATTCATCTCTCTTTGCTTCCTGTGACCAGCCACTTAATGCTCTTGCTGCCAAGATCAACTATACACTCAAACCGTGAGCCAAAATAAAACTCACTATTTCTTAAGTTGCTTTTGTCAGGTATTTTATCCCAGCATGGAGAAAGTAACTATTACAGCTTAACCCAGCTCCCAAACAGACTAGTGTCCTAAGAAAAAGTGCCTGGTCTAGAGGCTCAACTTCTGCCTCTGGAGAAAACAGAAATGTGGCGTTCAGGAAGAAAAGCTGGGAAAGATGGGAACAGAAAGCTGGGGAGAGCAAGGGCTAGAAGAAATGATGCTATCAAGTTTGTTCTTTACACATCTCAGGTTGCTGGGCAGCCATCCATACGCCCCTGAAGCTCCATCTGACAATCCAGTACCTCTTTCTACTGGCTATGCTTTGCCACCTAAGTCCTTCCAGGTAGGATGCAAAACCATGGTCCTGGAACACTCCAGAACAGGAAATCCCAAGGTGTAGGTTCACAGAATACCAGAGATACTTTAGACTCCTTGAAATGCCAATGATTCAACCAAACTTGGGGTCAGATTGACCTCCAGGAGGCAGACCCTAAACCAGGGATTCTAAACCTTCCTAGTGCTGCAGCCCTTTAAAATAGATGCTCCATGCTGTGCACGTGAAGATCAGAGGATAACTACTGCTCTGAGGGTCCCCCGTTTCCTAGTGGGTATGGCTGCAAACCACAATAGATACACTACATTGTGGTGCCCTCCAACCATAAAATCACTTTCATTGCTACTTATAACTATAATTTTGCAACTGTTGTAAATCATTATGTAAATACCTGTGCTTTCTGATGGCCTTAGGTGACCCCAAAGAGGTTGTGACCCATAGGCTGAAAATGCTGCCCTGAACACAAGTTGAACCTTGAAATTCCACCCAGAGGGCTGAGTGCTGAATCATAGTGTATCTATTGGTGTTTGCAGCCCTGCCCACTAGGAAACGGGGGACCCTCAGAGCAGTAAAGTTATCCTCTGATCTCCACATGCACAGCATGGAACATGCACATGTAAACACACACACTCAATCAGTACTAATAAACACCCCATTTTAAGACTCTGAAAAAAACCACCTCTCAAAGGAAGTTTGAACGGTCTGAGAACCAGAGGAGAGGCTAGGGCTAGCTTCCTCAGCTTCCTCATTATAGGGGAAATGGGGCCCAAGGCAGGCGGCACCATGCCCAGGGTCACAAAGCTATCACACAGCAGCTTTTCCTCTCTCCGGATGGGTGGCTGCTGTGAACAAGAAGCAGATGTGCTCTCTGCAGCCCTGCAAGAGGACCCAAAGGGCCCAGAAGAAGGACAAATACTGTTCCACTGCAACAATTCGAACTGGAGCCCGACCCAGTAACCTGAGGTCCAGGAATGGCAGTGGAGGAAGAGTCAACCAAGAGAGGCTCTAGGTAGCACTCCAGCATGACAGTCTCTGCCTTCACTATCCCAGTACACGGTGATTAAAATGAGAGAAATCCAAGTTACTAGACCAGGGCCAGACGGTAAACATTCTTGGGTTTGTATGTTCTGTAAACTCTGCTGCAACTGTTCGACTGGCAGTGAATGATGGGAGAAGCCAGAGAGGATAGCCAAATGATGGATGTGGCTTCCTTCCAGTGAAAATGATGCTCAAAACAAGCAGAACCAGGTCTGACCTGACGGCCCCAGGAGGCCAAGCCCAGCACGAACCTATCACACTAAAACCATCTGGACCTAGAGAAGGACAGGATTTCCTTCAGTTCAGTTAGCCACATAAATTCTGGGTATCTGCAACTTTTGATATATTTTTGTATTATTTAAGTAGCTTTTTTTTTTTTTTTTTTTTTTTAAAAAAAAGGGTTTTTTTCTGTGTAGGCCTGGCTGTCCTGGAATTCTCTGTAGACCTTGCTGGCCTCGAACTCAGAAATCTACCTGCCTCTGCTTCCTAAGTGCTGGAATTAAAGGCCTGAGTCACCAATCCCCAGATGTTTTAACAGTCCTTAACAGCTTACAACTGTGTATAATTCATGACACATGCCCTTAATGAAACATGTTATAACATCATACTATTAGGTAAAAAGTACTGAAAGAAAAAAAGGGACCTGTAATAAGGTGGCAGAAATCAACAAACAGGGGAGAAAGGGACAGCAGCAAAGACAGAATTAGCAAAGACTTGAAGACTGACACCATATATACTGACATCAAATATACTGACTGACTGACAGACCCTACATAAACTGCAGGAATTCAGAGGAAAACCTAAGTGAGAAGAGGAAAGGAGCAAAGGGTGCTCAGGAGGCAGTGGAGGTGGAACTCTGTGAATCCGACACCAGCCTGGTCTACAGAGTTCCAGCACAGCCATAGATACATAGTAAAACCTGTCTCTTGCTTGCACAAAACACAGTTCATGCTGAGAAACAGAAACCCATGGAGAGCACTTCAGGATACAGGTATAGGCAAAAATCTTCTGGGGAGAACTGTAATAGCACACACAAAAAATAGGTGCAAAAAATAACAAACAGAATTACATGAAATTAAAAACTTTCATGTGCACTCGAGTGTGTGCACACACACAACTTGAGTGACCTTGAGTGAACAGACAGCCTACAGAACGGAAAAAAAAACTTTGGCCGCTACATTAGACTAAGGTGTTTAAATTAATATATAGAATTGCAAAAACATTAAATGAAAAGAAAGGAAAGGGAAAAGGGGAAAGGGGGAAGGGGAAAGGGGGAAGGGGGAAGGGGAAAGGGAAAAGGGAAAAGGGAAAAGGAAAAAGGGAAAAGGGAAAAGGGAAAAGGGAAAAGGAAAGGACCCAAAGTGTCAATCAATAATCAGGCCAATGAACAGAACATGGGGTCTGACCAGGTAGCTCTGGCTGGCCTAGAATTCTCCATGTAATTCACTCTGGCCTCAAACTCAAGAAATCCACCACCCTCTGACTCTTTAGTGCTGGAGTTAAAGGTGTGCATTAACATACCTGCCTTTTTCCCCCAGGATATACATATTTTTTGAGTGTTCAACATCCCCAGACATTGGGGGAGGGTACAAATTAAAACTACTCTTGAGACTCCATGTCACTCTGGTCAAAATGGCTAGTATGAAGATGGGTAAGTGCTAGCTGGTAAGGATATAGGGAAATAGGGGCCCTAACACAATGTTGGTGGGAATACAACCTGCTCAGCCACTATTAAAAATCACTGTGGATTAAGACCAGGAATCCAGAAGGGGCTCAGGAGACAGAATAAAAAGACTTCATGGAACGGGTGTGTGGTGGCAACAGAGCACACGCCAGGATCTGGAATCGGAATAGGAAGAGAGATGAGGGCAGGGATAAAGCAACACTAGGCTTGGGCCAGGAAGAAGTACATGTGTGGAGGGCTTTAGTTGTCCTGGGTGTCTTCTTTGTTCTTCACCTTATTTACTGAGCCAGGGTCTCCTGCGTGATCCAGGGACCTGCCTTCTGAATACCCACACAGTTTTTGTGTGGCTTCTGGGGATCTGAGTTCCAGTCCTCACTTTGGGAACAGTGTGATTTATTCACTGAACCCTCTCCTCAGACCCTCAACCGAATTTTTAAAAGGGATTTCTGAAGAAGAAAGAAAGAAAGAAAGAAAGAAAGAAAGAAAGAAAGAAAGAAAGAAGGAAGGAAGGAAGGAAGGAAGGAAGGAAGGAAGGAAGGAAAGAGAGAGAGAGAGAGAGAGAACACAGTAGAAACAAGATAGAAATGAGGCGCTCCACACAGTAGACAGGCCTTTGACAGTTACCACGTCAGTGAGTCACTGCACAAAAGGGATACGTGCGCACACGCGCACACGCACACACACACACAGAGGTGGGAGGGGTTACACACACCCTGTGGCCATAACTACCACGTGCCGGGCACTAGCCATGCTCCTGGGACAAGCTTCCTCCATAAATTGCCTGCAGGCTCAGCTTTGCACATGGCTGAGGCATGTGGAGGTCTATGCTCTTAGCCACACCTTAGTTCTAGGGGAGTCCCTGACGAGGGCAGTCCTCACCCTCTGCCCTCAGCCTTGGCAAGACTGAGACTGAGACTGAGACTAAACACATCCCTACCTATGCCAAGAGATAAGGCAGCTCACTTCCTGTGCACTGGGGCAGCTCTTCTGGAAAAGTGATTTTTGACTGTTAAGTGTGTCAGCCAGGTCAAATCAATGTACACACCTTCTGACCCACTTAATCTCACTCCTGGGACACCATTCTAGCAATAACTTCCCTCCCTTTCCTACAGGGAAGAATCTGTATTAGATAAACCTAGTCTCTGCAACCTTATCTGGAAGAAAGAAAAACTGAAACAACCTAAATGTCTCACATGGGTGTTTCTACAAAAACACAACCAGCAAGACTGTGTGGCAACAACCTGAATGTCCCATACCAGTGATACTGATGTGATAATGCAACCATCCAGATTTTGAGGATATTGTCCCTGAGGACATGAAACTACAAACATCTACAGGCAGACACCTGCAGCAAGAAGAGGAATACAAGCTATTCTGGGATGTTTTGTTTAAGTCTTCTGGAACTTATGCAACTGCAAAAGTTCACTCGATAGTTCTTGAAAGAAAAGGTACCAAACTCAGCGATGAAAACAAAACCACACTGTATCACTACAGTAGACATTTGTCATTTGAAATACGGAAGCAAAGGCGCTAAGGGCATAGCTCAGGTGGAAGAATGATTGCTTAACATGCATGCAGGCCTGAGTTCAAATCCCAGTCCTATATAAAACAGGCAAGATAGTAGTCCATGCCAGGAGGACCATCAGAACCACAAGGCCATTCACAGCTACAGAGACCTTATCTTAGTAGAGGGAGAAAAGGGAGAGACAGAACAAGTATACCCTGATGGAAGCTGGGAAAGCAACTGCAATCAGACCTGGGTTTTATTCATCATGGCTAGAGCTCTTGGGGGAAGAAACCAATTCTCCATCCACTGGGAGGTTGGGTTAGGGCTGTGCTTTTATACCAGGCTTCTTGCTGTCTCTCTGGAGTAGGGCAGCCACTGGTCCTGGAGTGCCAGAAGTAGCCTGAGGTTCATTTGGTGTTCCAGCAAAACTCTCAATAACCTCTCCCTTGTTCTTTCCTGACCCAGACTATAAATTATCCTCACCCTACACATAGGAGGTATCAGATACCCTAAAGGACAGGGCTTTAAGTCACGCACAGAGCTCAGATATTCATTCTCTCCTGTTCCACTGTCTCAGTCAGAAGTAAGGCTGCAGAGTTAGGCTCAGATGCTAACTAAAAATTTACAACCCGGAAAGCTATGGCTCAAACTTAAAGTCACTATGGATGTCAATAGCAGAGTGTTATTTTTCTGTAAGCTTTTTTGAAACTAAAGACAAACAGAAGGTTCTCCTTGTGGTGTAGCATAGGCCTGCAAGGATGGAGTCTTCATTTTAAATCTATCTCTGAAACAGATCCAGGCAAGAACTTCATCTGAACTTATAGAGATTATGGTCAATGCTTATGGGGAAAGCAATCCTGAGTTACAGATAATACCCCTCACAAACATCCAGGAAGCAAACCCAAGAGGAATGCACGTTCTTTACAGAACTAGGCTGTGTATGAACAAAGACAAGGCCTTCCATGGCTCCGCCAGCCTTGCTTCACAGTTTCTCTTCCTCTGTCTGCCTAAACGGGACAGTTTTAAACTATAGTGAAACACACATGATATAACTTATTTTAACCACGATCAAGTATATACCTCAGTGGCATTAAGTCTATCAAAACAGAATCGGCCACCAGACAATCTTTTTTAAATACAAACCAGAAACCAGACCCCTTAAACAACAATCTCCTGCTATGGTTGGACTGTGTCCCTCAAGATCCATGTGTTAGGGACTTTGTCCCCATTGTGACTGTGTTAAGAAGTGGGGCTTTTCAGAGGAGAGTAGGTACTGAGGATGAATGGATTAATTCATTACTGATAAGGTGGACTTACCATAAAATAGTTTGAAGGAAGCAGACAAAGCACAGTAGCAAAGCGATTACCCAGCACATGCATGGCTCTCAAGTCATCCCCAGCATCAGAGAGGGGGAGGAGAGAGCGGAGAAGCTGAATTTAAACTCCCTTTCCCTCTTTTATTCTCCCACCCATGTGATACTTTCCACCAAGTTATGACTTCCCCAATCTTGAACTTCTCAGCTTCTAGAGCAGTGGTTCTCAACCTTCCTAACGCTGCAACCCTTTAATATAGTATCTCATGTTGTAGTGACCCCAACCATAACATTATTTTTGTTGCTACTTCATAACTGAAATTTTGCTAGTGTTACGAATCATAATGTAAATATCTGATGGTCTTAGGCGGCCCCTGTGAAAGGGTCATTTGACCCTCAAAGGGGTTGCGACCCACAGATAAAGAGCTACTGCTCTAGAACTATTCACCAGATAATCTTCTCTGGATATAAATGACTCTTGTAGTAATCCATAAAATCAGCACAAATGGACTATGAGCCTGCCCATTTTCACCTCCTCACTGCCTGGCAACCGAAATCCACTCTCTGTGTCTATGTCTTTGTGCTTACTATTCTAGTTACTGTGTGTGGAGTCATACAGCACCTAACCTGTAAGTGAAATCAAATTGTTCCTTTCATATCTGGCTTATTCTACTTAACATACATGTCCTAAAGGTTCGTCTGTACTCCAGCATGTGTCCTAGAGTGACTTAGGCTCTAAGATGTTACACTTCCTGACCTCCTGATCACCAATGGCCGCACACTGGTGTACAAACATCTGACATTTTGCTTTCAATCTTCTGCATATATATCCAGAAGTGGGGTTGCACATGGTAATATCGTTGTTAACCAGAAGTGACACCAGTTTGCCATCACAGATCATGCTTGCTTCCATGACACAATGTACAAGGTCACCAATTTCTACACACCTACACCAACATTTATCTTCTGCTTTTTTTTTTTTAAAGAAAACACATCACACCTTTGTGGGTATGAGGTGCTATTATACTGTGGTTTTAATTTGCATTTCCTTGAGTTGAACAAGACTCTAAACTAGAAACAGGTATAGCACAACCAAAAAGCGATCAAAGAAAAAAAAAATACGTGGGGGGGGGGGGGGCTGCTCTCAAAGCACTAGGCTCCCAGGAAGTGATTTTCTGTATCATCTCTGTGTAAAGAATCAAAAGAAGCTTAATTCACTAAGTGCACAGACAGCAGCATCCACACCTTACCAAATGGATGGGAATCAGGCTCAAGAACCAGTAGACGTTCCTTGAGAGCTCCAGGAATCTGTTCACTAGAGAAAGTGGTGTTGGAGAGGCTGGAAGAGGCAGGTGGCTCACCTTCAGCCAGTCTGTCCCTGCACCTCAACTGGCCACAGATACTGGCTGCCTTCTGCATACTCACACTGGCCTACTGAGCCACCAAACAAAAACAAACACGTTCTGTATGGAAAAACGACCCAGGCTTTGATTCAAAGTAATCTAAAAGAGGTTGGGGAACAAAAGCAGCTGAATTCATTTCTGAAACCGGATGATGGAATCATGAGGCTTGGTACATTCTTCTATTTTCTCCATCTAAAAAAAGGAAACTCAGAAGCCATATGGACTTAGCACACCACTTTCTCCTTTTTCTGAAACCGTGTAATGGAGACACCAGGCAGCTGAGATCAACATTTCTCAGTGGGAACACCAGGCTTTTCAAGGTCCCTGTGTTCAGGGGAGAGGGCAGACTGTATCGAGGTGTCCAGAGTAGACTGACCTCACCCCACTGCATTGTGTGTGAGCTTCCCAGGTCTCCACGAGTTGCAAAGCTTGGGCCTCCCTCCACACTGCTGCATCCTGCCCAGGTAAAGTAACTTCATGCCAGGAATAGTGGGGATGGTGGCCAACACCAAGGGGCCTGGCCCCACATCCATTCTCTGAGGGCATTTCCTAACTGTTCCTGTTTGTTCCCTCCTCTTCTGCCCCAGTGCTCACTAACAAAAATGATTAACTCTCAACCACATACACTGCCAAGTCCGCAAAATCCTTAAAATACTACTACATACTTCAGTCCAGGCTTGCCACAATTTGGATTCAATGAACTGTTTGAATGTTGTGCTGCCAATGTATAAGTACCCAAGTAAGTCCTGTTCCCTAAGAACCAAGAATCTGTTATGAAGAACCTCTGAAGGAAGAGGTGACTAGGGACTTGTCTAGGACTAGGGACAATGAGGGTATTGTGCTGCCTGTGACAATTAGAATGTCAAAGATCAAGTCAAAGGAAACAGGAAGCAATGCTCTCCAGATAGGGAGCAAAATGCAAGTCTGAGAAGCCCCACAATACACGGCAAGAATGGAGTACAGGCCTCTGTGACCAAGAACATACTGCTATAGTTTGCAGATAGCTAACTGCATGCTTATGAAGGGGACTGTGACATTCTAGCCCACTCTACACCTCCTCTGCTTCCTGGCCATGAGGACAGCACTTTGCTGTCACACACTCCACAGCTGACACTACCACCAGAGCCTAAAGCCAACAATCCAGGTGATCATAGAACACCTTAGCCTCTCTCTTATAAGTTCACTATCTCTGGCATTTTGTCACAGCGACAGAAAGAGAACATGCACACACACTGATGCCCAGCGATGCCCACATCAGGAATTAAGTTGAGGCTGAAGACTGAGCACAGGAAAGTCTGGGGTAAAAGATATGCCGCTGTACTCCACCCTTTCTCTAGGACAGAGAACTCCTAATCACACAGAGAGACATCACCAGGACAGACGTGACGCCAGAGAAAAGGTAGGAAGTGGCCAGGCCTAGTGCTTTGTACCTTTAATCCCACCACTCGGAAGTCAGAAGCAGGCATATCTCTGTGAGTTCAAGGACTACTTGGTCTATGGACTGAGTTCCAGGACAGCCAGGAATACAGGGAAAACTCTGACTCAAAAAACGAGAGAGGGGGGAAGGAAGGAGGGAAGGGAGAGAGGGAAGAAGGGAGGGAGAAAGGGAGGGAGGGAGGGAGGGAGGGAAGGAAGGAGGGAGGGAGGGAAGAAATGTCAGAAGGGGTGAATGGCTCAGTAGTTGAGCATGCATGAGCCCTGGGTTTCTATCTTCAGTACTGAAGCAAAGAAAGAGGAGCAGAAAGGCAGAGGAAGGAGGGGAGGGGCAGGAGAGGGAAGCAGTGGAGTCTTAGTAAACTGCCCAGTTCTCCAGCTCTGAGACAGTAACCACCAACTCCACAACAGAAGCAAAAGACATTACCACCTACTCTGCCCCCTTTCTCTGTGGCCCCCAATGACCAGTGTGCTTACTGACATAAAGGCTTCTACACGTCATCTCTTCCCTCACCTTCCCACACAGTGCCAGTGTCTGCCTTGCTCTGCCCAGTCCTGAGGGCCAAACACACACACAGTGTAGCTCCCCAACCCCTGACCAGCTCCAGCAACTGCCCAGTCTTTCTGCTTTTGAGGCCTGAGTAATTGAAAGAACTGTTGTTAGTTAGAATTTCACTTCTTCACTTTCCTTTGGTTCCTTGACCAACCTCCTCAATGTAGCTGGTCCCTTCCCATCTCCAACAACAGCAACCAAGGTCACCCCTCTGTGACACAACTGACTACTCTTTTCTACCAGAGAAGCTTCTACAACACAAAACTGCCTTTTTACCCCAGGCTTGTACTCATTTTGGCCAGGTCTAAGAGGCCTTCCTTTTCCACCTGGCCTCAGCATCTCAGGCAATATTCAAGACTCTCCTCAGTAGGTATGCACACTCATTTCGATGATCTCTCTCCACTCACACCTTCCTAAAATGCACCTCCAGGGTATATCCTCATAAGGCCAGCCAAGGGGGAAAAAACTCTCACTACCCATACACCCCACCAAAGTTCCCTCTCAGAATATGGCTCAACTGGTCTTCTCCCTTATTCTGCAGTCACTCTGAAGTCAGATCACACCACACAACACATACATAAAAGCTCCTGAGAGTTAAAGAAATACATAAAAAGGCAGTGTGGTAGCACATACCCATAATCCCAGCTGCTCAGAAGGCTGAGACAGAGGGTCCTAAATTCAAAGTCATCCGGGCAACTGTGTTAATGAGAGTTTCTATTGCTGGGCCAACAGTAACTTGGGGAGGAAGATTTATTTTACCTCACAGATTACAATCCATTACCATGAGAAGTCAGAGCAGCATTCAAGTAGGGTAAGACCCTGGGGAAAGGAGCTGATACAGCAGCCATGGAGGGACGTTGCTTTCTGGCTTGTTCCCCATGGCTTGCTCAGCCTGCTTTCTTACAGCACCCAGGAGTGGCCACACCCACAATGGGCTGGGCCTTCCCACACCAACTACTATAGATTTGCCTATAGGCAAACCTTATGGAGGCGTTTCTCAATTGAGAGTTCCTCTTCCCAAATGACTCTTGTGTCAAACCTTAAAACTAGCCAGGGTACCAACTAAGATTATCTGAAAACAAAAAGTATAGGGGCTACCTGAAAATAAAAAATGTATTACAATAAAAAATTATAGCTTTCGTGGCAGAGTGCATGCCTAACATGCACAAGGCCCTGGACTCAATTCCTAGCAAGAAGTAAAGAGATGAAAGATAACCTCAATACCCACTGAGACCTGTGTAACCAGACTTCTCAGTGTCCCTGTCCTTGTCTGTGTTGCCTTTTTCACTCAGCTCCAGTCTCATGACTGCCTGTCCTCCTTTGCACATGCTGACCTCGCTTCTGCCTCAGGAAAGCCAGCCTGATAGCTTTTGCAACTACCATTCTGACTGGATCTTTCCTTCTCATATCCCACTGGGCAGCCTGTTCAGTGATACTCAGCCCCCAGCTCACTTCCTGCATCCTAGGCTCAGCACACTCTGCTAACCTAACCACATTAGCAAAGCGCTACCCTACCCTCTGATGCTCACCACACTAATGCTGTTCTTAGTAAACCACAATTTCCAGAAGTGCAGGACTTTATGGCCCTCATTACAGCCTTCTCAGCTGTGTCTTGACTATCCTCTCCCAGGATACAGAAGACAGCCTGGTCTACAAGGTACCTGGCTATCCATGTCTTACAGTGCATTGCTGGGATAGGAAGATAGCACCATTACACCGAGACAGTGACCAAAGGTTTCCTGAACCACCCAGACTGGGCTGGACCCCTTAATCTGGCTTTCAGTCACCTGAGCCCACCCATGACAATACTCCTGGCTGGTTCTATGAGGACAAGGACCACTGAACCTGCCCTTTGCCTCTTTCCAGGGCCTCACTGGAGTCTGGTCATCAGGAGTATATAGAGAATCGTGACTTGGTGATGACGGTTCCAATCACACAAGGGACTGTGGCCACATCTCTGGACTTACCCAAAAGACGATATTGTAGCTGAAGAGCAGGTACTTGTACCAGCAGCTGACCTCGGCGTTCGAGTATCTATAATAGTGCATCTTCTGAGAAGCAGGACCTGCAGGGACAGTGACTGATGAGGCACAGTCAGCTTCAAACCTGCTCCCCATGCACAGAAAGGCCAAGGCTCCCATTCAACTTCCTGAAATTCCACTGTTCCCTCATGTCTATCTGTTCATCCAAAGACAGGTCTACTACTAGTGCTATAACTAGAGGCTAAACAGCAACCAGGTTAAAAGTCAGCTTCCAAAAAAAAAAGGGGGGTGGGTGGGGGGGTGGGGTGGGTATATTGCAAGAAGGTAGTGATGGTGCACTCCTTTAATCCCAGCACTTGGGAGGCAGAGGCAGGTGGATTTCAGCCTGGTCTACAGAGTGAGTTCCAGGACAGCCAGGACTACACAGAGAAACCATGTCTCAAAAAACCAAAAAAGAAGAAGAAGAAGGAAGAGGAGGAGGAGGAGAGGAAGAGGAAGAGGAAGAGGAAGAGGAAGAGGAAAGGATAGCAATTTTTAAGTGTCATCAAAGTACTAGAAACTCTGCTTGGAACTTTCTCAACCATTTATCTCATCTTCTTCTTAGCTGTGTATTGATTGTTCCTTCCACCCCATGTCAAGAACACAGGAGTTCAGAAAGATCATGTGACGACCTCAGGAGCAAGAGGCTGGACACAGTAGCTCATACCTGTAACCCCAGTTTTTGGGACACTGAGGTAGGAGCACTGCTGTGAACTCCAGGCCAACTTAGGCTACACAATGAGACCTTACCTTCAAAAATAGATACATAAAAAAGAAGAAAAGAACAGAGTCCAGAATCTGAACCATGGCAAAGGGATTCCACTGCCCACATTCTTTTAACCACCATAGCCAACCAAGGAAATGAAGATTTGATCACAGGAAACCATGGTGGGAAGCAAGCAGAAAGATCAGCAGGCTTACACAGGATCTAACTGTGGGGTCAACACAAAGACATAGTTATGTCCACATTCATTTGCCTATTGTCTGAGACAAGCTCCCAGGCACAGCCTGTTCAGAAATGAGACGGCCCTGTCTGGGCAGTGAGACATCCCAAAGCCCGCAGCAGCAGCTAGCATTCACTCTCACTCCAGCTGTCTATCTCCTACTCCTATCCACCATGGACATGGCTTGGCTCCCTGGCCAAATACAATAAATCCGGACTATAGTGTCCCTTTGGGAACAGCCTTGAAGTTGCAGGGTGAACAGTACATGTTATTTCTTATCTGTCAGCCACCAAAATACTCACAGCCAGGCCCACCAGTAGCACCTCCCTTTGTCATCACCCTCAGGAATAAAGCACAGGTGAACATGGGACAGGGTGGGGTACTCAAGCTGAACAAGGGGCCAGGATCTGAGGCTCCAGACAGTAAAGGGTACTATTATCCCAGCCCTGTGTACAGGAAGGGGTGCTACTTCCCCAACCCTCCCCCCACATGTACTTGAAGAGAAGTACACTGTCAAGGTTAGGAGGACCCAGATATAGGACAAGGACCAAATTCCAAACAAGGCCATCCTGGCAGTGAAGAGACAATCCCTCTACCCAGACACCTGAAACAACTAACTTCTACAGCTTTTCTGAGGACAGGGTATTTACAAAATCAGGTTTAGAGATGAGCCTGAATGTAGCTATAGGATTGCAATGTTCTGAGAAAATGACAAAGGAACATGATTCCTCTACAAATGGGCCCTGTATGTACTCAGCCATGTCCCAAAGTATGCAATCCATGTGAACCATCTAGACTCCACCTCTCACTCCCTCACCCTATCTGGGGCAGCTGCCAGGAGGCATGGGTGAGACAGTAGGAGTGACCTCTCAGCCACCCAACAGCCCCACATCTATCCCAGAACACTTCCATGAAACTGCCCTCCAAGAATGAGTGGGAACACACTATTCCAGGTGCTCAAGGGCTCTCAACACCACAGAATCACACAAGCAACAACAAGGAGAAGCCCCAGCTCTTTCAGAAAAAAGAACAGGCACCATCCTTCTCAGCGTGGTCTGGCCCAATCAAGTCCCTGCCCTACTCAGGCCCTTGGGGTCCTCACCTGAAACAGACAATGAACAACTGGTCCCTGGTGCTACTACGAAGGCCTCACCTGGGATCATCAGAGTCGACCTCACATTCTTTAGAGTCCAGCCTCCACCACTCTGTATAGGACTGGTTAGGCTCTCCATCTGTGTTAACAAGCTACTTGGGTAGCTAGCCTATGAAGCCAGATCCATACCTGGTGAAGCAGCTACTGCACAGTGAGAGGCTATCCTCTCTATGGAGACACTGAGAAGATAAGAGGGTCTAATGTTCGGGTGCAGCACCCTGGTTAGGTTATAACGGGCCCTGAAGAAAGAAACCTAATCAGAAATGACATTCCTCAAAGCATAAAGGTTGTCCATTTCATTTGAGGACACCTGTGGTGGGGACGGAGGGATAACTAGAGATAGCTGAATTGGCCTGTGTAGGAGGAAAAGTAAACCTAGAACTCAATTAGAACCAATCAAGTTAGCTTTTGAAATGTCCTGTTAAGATATCAAAATGTCACAAGTGCTACCACTTCTTCCTCTTATAGACAAGACCAGCCTGTCCTCAGAGCACCAAATACATCTCTTCTTCCTTGGGGTTTGTGGGGAAGCCTGAGAAGTGGACTACACAAGCACCTAGATGTCTGGAACTCCTAGAAGGTACCCCACAGCCACGGTCTACCCCACTGCGGTTCAGAACTCTATGGCTCATCTGTCTTCTTGCCAGCATACATGATGATGCTGACTGACCCTGTGCCCCAGCTCCAGGCCTTCATGATCATTCTGTGAGAGCACAGGGATCGTCACACTACAAATCCTCAGTCTCCTTCAGTTCTTGTTCACAGTTCAGTGTGGAGAACACAGACACACACAGGAGATCATGCTGCCACAGGGAAACCGGCCAGCACTCTGAGTGTAGTAGATTCTCCCTATTCAGGGTGCCATCTTCCCTCCCCATCTAGTTCACCCTCCTCCACCCTAGCCCTACAACCAAACAGACCAGATGCTGGGGTCCAAACCCTCAAAGAACTGTTAACAGCCAAGACCTAAATTAAAACTCCTCCCATGTAGTACCTCCAACACTTGGTATGAACTAGCTGCAGGTTCGCCCAGCAGTGACCACACACTCCCTAGTCATCCTGGGCACAGAGTATTACGGAGTATAACACACAGCACATTCCTCCTGCAACCTACAAGCCAAGTACATGCATGAGCATGTCATTTCCTTTGAACAAATGACAACTCAGGCCCTGGGGTAAGGGTACTGATGTCATTTCCCCATCCTCAACTCCCAGACAGGTAAACTGTTTCAAGGGGAATAAAAAAAAAATTCACTCTTTTTCCACCCTACTTCCCAGACCTCTGCCATAAGCCTTAAGAAGTGGGAAAAAAAAAAAAAGTGGTGGCCTTGGACTCTCCTTCAGGGGCCTCCTTTTCTCTCCTGCTGTCCAGAAGACATACTTTACAACTTAGACTGCAGAACAACAGGAACACTTTTTTTTCAGCCCAGTCTAAACCCACTGTCTCCAAGAGGGCACAATCGTCTTCCATCAGTAGGGAAGTAAAGCTAGGACCCAGTGCCTCAAAACCTCACCAGCAGAAAAAAAAAAGAAATGAGCACTCGTGAGCCACTTGTGTGGGCACATTCACAGCTCTGATGATGCAAGAAACTAGACCTGACCCCCAAATAACTCCAAAGTGTCCAGGGTCCCTCACATCTCACCTCACTGCCAAAAATAAGACACATCAGTGAAAGCAGAACTTAGCCATGTACCCACTGTTTATACCAGTACTCTTTACCTACACAAACAGACAGACACACAGAGAGAGGCGAGGAGGTAGAGGGAGAGACAGACAGAAGACAGAGACAGCAGACAGAGAGATACAGAGAAGCAAAGACAGAGACAGTCAAACACCCATCTTGACTTCCTAAAAGTCAGTAAACTTTTCAGACACCAACAGACCTAGCAGAGAAGAACCTAAAAGCTATTTTGTATTGTTTAAAAAGCTGACTAGCAATCTGAGGAGAACTAAATAGGCAAAAATCAATCTAAATATTTAAGGTGCACAGTATACATGCAAGTGCACAATCTGAAGAACAGGGTGTTAAGGCCCATCTCCTCCTTACTTGTCTTCTCTTTTGAGGCAACGGGAAAAAAGTCTAAGATTACTGTCAATGATTACAAGTTACATTAAGATAATATAAGAAATATAAATAATGAAAGCTTTCTGAAGGTGCAGTCCTGGTAGAAAGGAAATGTTTGTAACAGTGACTCGTATGCAATAAAACAGAAGTCTTAGGCTTAGTTAGGTAAACAATGGCTATGAACAGAGGGGCAGCATAATTCACAGATGTATATTCACGATCAGTGACAATAAAATCCACAGACTACCCAGGGGCACTTGTTCATGCGTTCACCATTACAAATGGTTGTAAGCCACCATGTGGTTGCTAGGAATTGAACTCAGGACCTCTGGAAGAGCAGTCAGTGCTCTTAACCACTGAGGCATCTCTCCAGCCCTTGTACATGCTTTCAAATTTAACAGAATGCCACTACCACTCGTGTTAGGCATATTCATACCTTGCAGCAGATGGATATGTCATTACCCTTTGGAAAGCCAACAGTTACAGACATTAAATCTGGTTATATCCTTAATCCAATTAACTCATGACTAAGAATTTGCCTCATGAAAATAAACCAGCAGAAGAAATAGAATACACGCTGAGTATGAAACGTGAACGTCACGGTTTGTGATTACGGAACAATTTGTAGGCATGTGGGTAAAGGCAAATGGAAAAATCAGACCATGAAAGGGAGCTGCATTGTGTGGGTCTGTAAGTGATTTTCCAAAAGAGTTTCCACCACACTTGCCATTACCATCTTGGCGTTATGGATACTGATGGAGGCCACTGTAGGGCAGTGGGGTGGTGAGGCCGCAGTCATCATAAACAGGACTCCCTGATCTGACTACTGCATTGAAGCTGCAACAATCTTTCCCACTGACTTTTCTTAATTAAAAAAGTTAGCACCTGTTCAACTACAAACTATTTCCAATTCAGAAGCATGAAAGGGAGCTGACAGTGAGAGACCAGTGGACCATGGCTCTCGGCTGGCATGATTTGAACCTGGAATGTCTCTTGTGGCAAGCCTGTGTTTTAAGTAACTGTTCCCCAGAGGATGGCATCATTTGGGAAGGCTCTGGGGCCTTTAGGAGGTGGGGCTAGCTGGCAGGAGTAGGTCGTTCGGGATTGTGGTTATAATCCCACTCAGCTTCCTTGTCTGCACATGATGCTCCTACTGCCGAAATCTCCATCAAGCCCTCCTGGCTGTAATGAACTGGGCCCACAAGGTTAATTAAGTTGCTTCTCTGTAATTTTGGTCACAGACATGAGAACAAATGCACCAACTGTTTAACTATGGCCCATCGAGACTACATTTCATGCACTAGGAACATAGAGCAGCACTTGCCTACCATACATGAATCCCTAGCCTCAAGCCCCAGAACTGCTGTGATGAATGAATGATGAAAGGATTAATGAATGAATGAATGCAGTGTGCACACAATGATGTACACTTTATTGAAACCCTGCTCCTTTCCACATGCTTTATATTCTTTATTCCCTGTTGTTTTAATTTTATTTGCATACAATGAAATAATCAACTATACACACGAATCAACAATCATGTTGAGAAAAAAATGGCAGGCCTTTTCTACTTCAAGGGGCATTACCTTCTAGCTGACTGTGCTGGCTTGTCTTATGTCAACTTGACACACAAACTAGTTATATGGAAGGAGGGAACCTTAGTTGAGAAAAATGCCACCATAAGACCCTGCTGTATGGCATTTTCTTAATTAGTTATTGATGAGGGAGGGCCCAGCTCACTGTGAGTAATGCCATCCCTGGACTGGTAGCCCTGGGTTCTATAAGAAAGCAGGCTGAGCAAAACATGGGAAGCAAGCCAGTAAACAGCACCCCTCCAAGGTCTCTGCATTAGCTCCTGCCTCCAGGTTCCTGTCCTGCTTAAGTTCTTGTCCTGACTTCCTTCAATAATGAACAGTGCTGTGACAGTAGAAGCCAAATAAACCCTTTCTTCCCCAACTTGCTCTGTGGTCATAGTGTTTGGTTCAGCAATGCCAGCCCTAAGACACTGACTCTTCTCATTTATATCTGTATATCTCCTGGAATGACTCTATATGCTTACATTACTATTCCCTAGTTCTCACTTCTCAGCATCTCCTGAGTGTGCCTACGCAGGAAGAGGGCAATTTAACTCTATTCCTTACCAACCCCATCTTTTCCTAAGCCACTCCCTCATGCTTGTCCTAGTTCATCTCTCCATCCTAATTATAGTGAAGCTGTAGAGCTGGCTGTGGTCATTTTCAGAGTTGATATTATGATGTAGGCCAGAAGGATGAGCCACACAAAACATGATTGTTTTTCTTTTCAGCTATCAAAATCTGTTCTCAGTCAGTCATGCACCGCATACGCTATTCCTATACTCAGAGGAGAGTTTCCCAAAGTAGTAGACATAGACAGGTAGATGCACAGTTCTCTTTGGGTACTACCCACAGGAGATGCTTAGTGTTATGAGAAGTCCTGAGGTTCTTTAGATGAGGTACAGGATGACCTGTGAGTATAAGTCTAGGCTGGGAATCAATTCCATGGAAAAAGTAACACCATCCCTTGTCCTTCTACAATTCTAGAGAAGGCTGAATCTCTTCATCCCTGATCTTGTACTGCAACTGTTTCTCTCTGTAAGCTTTTGGGTCAACTGGTCTACCTATGTCGTCCAAATGGTTCCACTGGCAGAGGAGCTTCCTGAAGACAAGTACTTCTCTTTTCCACGTGTTTCCCCCCCAGATGTTGCCAAGCTCTGCTGCTTTTTAATGGATGTGGGGAACCTGGACTAATCTTTCAACCGCCCTCCCTTTCCGGCCCTATTATCCACCTCCTATCTCTAAGCTCTGTTTTCTAGAAAACCACTTTAACTTTACCTCCTACTGATTCTTAATAATTCTATGATATTTTTGCACAGCTCTTGATTTTTTAAATAACTTTTCGCATTCTAAATGTGCCTTTTAAAAGTACTAGCTTGTTCTTATTTCACACTACTGAAAGTCTCTTAATCTAAAAATGTCTGAACAATTTTTCTCAAAATACTCTTATCTAAATAGGCTAACTCAAGACTTTTTTTCTTTTGTTCTGTATTGTTTTGCTGTCATTCATAGTAGGTACTTCCCATATGCCCAGTAATCCTTAATTAAGAACAAATAAAATGTTTAGAAACTGTGTCTTTAAACAGGTAGATTTCTGTCCAGGATGATCTGGCTGAGCTATTTGCTAAGTCCATGTTTCCAACATTACTGTATTTCTAATTTTTGTCTGTTTAGTTTTTGTTTGGATCCATTTTGTTACCTTCCCCCAGCCAAGCCACCAGGTTTGTTTGTTTGTTTGTTTGTTTTGGGGCGTGGGGGAGAGGGCAGGGAAACAGCCTGGAAAACTGAAAAAATGTGGTCTCACCATTAATTCCCAAGAATACCTGGGTCTCCTAGGCTCAGGTCTTCCTCCTGTAGAGGGACAGGAAGATGGACAGTCCACAGAGCAGGGGAAGAAGTCTAGGATAAAACCACATCACCTGCTTTCATGTGCTCCTGTTTACCAACCTCATCCCACTCTCTTCTCCCCACTCCACCCTTTTTTTTGTTTTTTGGTCTGATGATTTCCTAAAGGTGACCTCCTCCTTTCTCTAGAATCACCTGCTACCATCAATTCTTATACTTTAAACTGGACCATTCGCCCACTTATTCACAGTTTACATTTTTTTGTTCCTATTACCCACCCTTTCAATAATGCCAAACAGGTACACTGATTCCTTTTCCAAATTCCCCTTAACTCATACTGTGTTTTAAGAGAAAGTAAGGTTACCTGTGTTTGCCCAATTCACATGCTCACCCATTATACTCCTAGGAAGTAGTTTTCGTTGGTGCTTTTAATTTAGTGAGGTAAAAACATCAAGAATCTATTACCTCCACGCCTTTAATCCCAGCACTTGGGAGGCAGAGGCAGTTGGATTTCTAAGTTCGAGAGTTCGAGGCTAGCATGGTCTACAGAGTGAGTTCCAGGACAGCCAGGGCTACACAGAGAAACCCTGTCTCGAAAAACCAAACCAAAAAAAAAAAAAAGAATCTATTACCACATGAGGAGCAAAAGAAACCTTCTAATTCAGGCTACTCCTCAACTGATCTTAAAATGGTATGATGCAGAGCTGTCTCTGGACATTTGTAGGGGTAGCAAGGAACCCAAAGCCTGGTCAAGTCCTTTTAAAACCATGTAGAGCCAGCCAGATGGCTCAGCAGGTAAAGGCAGCTGCCACCAAACCTAATGACAGAGTTCTAGCTCAGGAATCCCCACAGTGAAAGGAGAGAACTGATTCCTGCAAGTTGTCCTTTGACAAGCACCCATACAGACAAGACACCTATAAATAAATATACATACATATTCACGCACAAAAGTGCACAAATAAATAAAATGTCGTTTTAAAAAGGTATTCTTTACTATGTAGCTTATGCATATCTTCTCGAAATTTAAATCATCTCTAGACTACTTTAATGCCTTATGTACTCTGTAAATTGTTGCTTACTATATTGTTTAAGAAATGGTGGCTAGGAAAAAATATGTGTGCAGATAGACACAACTTGCTTCCTGGGTATTTTCAATCTGCGGTTGGTTGAATCCATGGCTTCAAAACCTGTGGGTATGTAGGGCTGACTGCAATTACATAAGCCCTTAAAAACAAAGCTCTTTCCCAGCTGAGGGCAAAAAGAGAATTCAGAGATTCCAAACATAACCAACTCTGTGGCACTGTTGCTGGCCTGAGGTGCTGTGACCACAGAGTGTAGGAGTTATGGATGTGCACAGCCCTAGCTGACAGTCAACAGGGAAACATGGAGCTCTGTCCAAAAGCAGCAAAGAGAAGATTCTGTAACAGCCTGAATGAGCCTGAAGGTGGATTTCCCCACCAAAGCCTTGGGAAAGGAGCACAGCACTGCCAACAGTGTAACAGCCTTCAGAGACCCTACAAAAAAAAAACAAAAAAAAAAAAACAATTGCACTTCTGCAGAGACTGTAAGACATCAAATCAAATATATATGGGTTAAAAGCATCAATGAGACCAGTGAAAGGATAGAGACAAAAAGCTATCACTCAGAATAAACACTGGATTATTTATTGTTACTATTACCATTATTATTGCTGCTGCTGTTGTTGTAGTTGACAGGAAGTTAACATGTCACCCTGGCTGGCTTGAACTCAGAGATCCACCTGCCTCTGCTTCTCCAGTGCTGGGATTAAAGGTAGAAACCACACCCAGCCTAAATATTGGCTCTTTAGAGCAAAATGTGTGGTAGAAGCTGATAAGCACTTCATTGAAGTGTCTATATAAAAGGTTAACCCCCCAAAAAATCAGTAGCCTTCCTATATAAAAATGATAAGGGCTGAGGAAGAAGTCAGAGAAATAACCTCCTTCACAATAGCCACAAATAATAATATAAAATATCTTAGTGTAACTCCAACCAAGCAAATGAAAAGCCTGCATGACAATAACTGCAAAGGTTTGAAGAAATAACTGAAAAAGATAGCAGAGGATGGAAAGCTCTCCCATGGTCATGGACCGGTAGGATTAACATAATAAAAACAGCCAACTTATCCAAAGTAATCTACAGATTCAAGGCAATTCCCATCAAAATCCCAACACAGAGCCAGGTGCCAGTGGTGCACGCCTTTAATCCCAGCATAGCACCTGGAAGGCAGGGGCAGGCAGATCTGAGTTTGAGGCCAGCCTGGTCTACAGAGAGAGTTCCAGGACAGCCAGGGCTACACAGAGAAACCCTGTCTCAGACAAACACAAACAAAACAACAACAACCCACAATTCTTTACAGACCTTAAAAGAAAAAAATAAAATAAAAACAAAAAATCTCAAGGATAGCTAAAACAATCCTACACAATAAAAGAACTTCTGGAGGTATCACCATTCTGGATTTCAAGCTGTACTACAGAGCAATAGTAATAAAAATTGCATGGTACTGGCATAAACATAGACAGGTTGATCAATGAAATCAAATCAAAGACAAAGACATAAATCTACACACCTATGAACACCTGGTTTTTGACAAAGGAGCCAAATTTATACAATGGGAAAAAGAAAACATGCTCAACAAATGGTGCTAGTCTAACTAGCTGTGTGTATGTAGAAGAATGACCTAAACATAAAACCAGATACATTGAACCTGATAGAAGAGAAACAGCTGGGGCTGGAGAGATGGCTCAGTAGTTAAGAGCACTAACTCCTCTTCCAGAGGTCCTGAGTTCAATTCCCAGAAACCAAATGGTGGCTCATAACCATCTGTAATGGGATTTGATGAACTCTTCTGTTGTGTGTCTGAAGACAGCTACAGTGTACTCACATAAATAAAAATAAATAAATCTAAAAAAAAAAAAAAGACGAGAAATAGCCTTGAATGGATTGGCACAGGAAACAACCTCCTGAACAGAATACCAACAGCTCAGGCACTAAGACAATTAATAAATGGGACCTTATGAAATTGAAAAGCTTCTGTAAAGCAAAGGACATTGTCAATAGGATAAAAACAGCAGCCTACATTATGAAAAAAGCTGTACGCTAACCCTACATTCAACAGAGGGCCAATATCCAAAAAATATAAAGAATTCAACAAACCAGACATCAACAAACCAAATAATCCAATTAAAAAATGGGGTGCAAATCTGAACAGAATTCTCAGTAGAGCAATCCAGATGTCCATGAAACACCTAAAGAAAGGTTCAACATCCTTATCAGTTAGAAGAATGCAGATCAAAACAACTTTGGGATTCCATCTTACACCTGACAGAATGACTAAGATCAAAAACACAAGTGACAGCTAACCTGGTGAGGATGTGAGGCAAGGAGAACACTTCTCCATTGCTGTTGAAGGTGTGAACTTTTACAACCACTTTGGAAATCAAATTGGCAGTTTCTCAGAAAATTGGGAATTGATCTACCTCAAGACCCAACTTATATTACTCCTGGACCAAAGGACTCTTGTCCAGCTATGTTCATAGCAGCTTTATTCATAATAGTCAGAACCTGGAAACAATGTAGATGTTCGTCAACTAAAATATGGATAAAGAAAATATGGTACATTTACACAGTGGAGTACTACTCAGCTGTTGAAGAGTAGTATCATGAAATTTGTTAGCAAATGGATAGAACTAGAAAAAAAAATCATCCTGAGTGAGATAACCCAGAAAGACAAACATGTATATACTCATTTATACGTGAATATTAGCTGTAAAGTAAAAAATAACCATGCTACAATCCACAGACCCAGAGTCTAAGTAACAAGAAGGGCCCAAGCTGGACAGGGAGATTGATGGATACATGGATCTCCCTGGGCAGGGGAAATAGAAAAGATTTCATGCTAGCAGGTGGAAACAGGAACAGGAGGGTTCTGGTGGTGGGGAGTACTGGAAGAGATCACTGGAATTGGGGGCATTTTGGGGCGAAGTAGAAACCTAGTGTAATGGAAACTCCCTGGAATCTACAAGGGTGACCTTAGTGAAGAAGACTCCTAGTGATGTGGGACATGGAGTCTGAACTAGCCGTCTTCTGTGACCAGGCAAGACTTCCAGTACAGGGATTGGAACACAAACCCAGCCACAAAACCTTTGACCTACAATTTCTCCTGCCTACAAAATATGCTGTGGTAAAAGTGGCACAGAACATATAGGAGTGGCCAACAAATGACTAGTCCAATTTGAAACCCATGTAACCAGAGGGAGCCCATGCCTGACACTGCCTGGATGGCCAGGAACCAAAGGTTCAATAGCCCAGAGACCTAGGATGAACCAAACAGGACTGGGAAATTAAAAAAAAAAAAAGTCAATGGAATGATTCCTAATGATATTCTGCTAACCTTAGAGACTGGAGCCTAGCATAATCATCAGAGGCTTCATCCAGCAACTCAAAGGAGCAGATGCAGAGACCCACGGCCAAATATTAGGCTCAATTGGGGGAATCCTTCAGAAGAAGGAGAAAAAGGACTGTAGGAGCCAGAGGGGTCAAGGACTCCACAAGAAAACAGCTCAAAGAATCAACTAACCAGGGCTCATAGAAGTCACAGAGACTAAACCAACCACCAGGCAGCCTGTGTACATCTGATCTAGATCCTCTACTATATGGTATAAAACTATCTCTTATAGTTGTATAACAGATGTTTTTGTGGTGTTTTTGTGGGATTCCTAACAGTGGGAGTTGGGGCTGTCTCTCTTTTGCCTGCGTTTGGGACCCTTTTCCTCCTACACTGTTGTCTTGTCCAGACTTGAGTAGGAGAGTATGTGCCTAGTCTCACTGTAACTTGTTTAAGCCATGTTTAGTTGATATCCCTGGGAAGCCTGCTCTTTGCTGAAGGAAAAAGGAGGAGTTGATCTGGGTGAGAGTCAGTCCTATGTGGTGGGGGTGAGGGGTGGTGGTAGAGAGGGAAAGGAAACTGCAGTTGAGATGTAATATATAGAAGAATATAAACAAAACAAAAACAAACGAACAAACAAGCAAACAAAAAAGGAGTGGAGAAAAGTTCACTGTCTGCTCTACTCATTTCCAGATCTGCTATCTGTCCTCAACATCTGGTAGTCGGAACTACTGTCTAGAACCTGTGGTTTAGTGTTTGGCTGTGCCACACCCAAAGGAATCAAGTCCTAGCTTACCCAGAGCCCAGCCTCCTTCATGAATTCCTAGGGCCTCTGCTCCTAGTGGCTATCAGCTATCTCCTCTTCCTTACTTGCCCTCTTAGGACAACGTGTGGTGTAAAAGCAAGCCCTACCACCTTGGATCAGATAACACCACCAGGAACATGAGCTTGCCAGAAGTGCAGATCTTGGTCCCCCTCAATCTCAATCAGTAGTTTAGTAAGATTAACATTGAGAGGCTCTGATAGCAACAGCCCCTTTCTGGTATAGACTACAAATCACACGAAGCAGCAAGAAAGACAGATGGGCAGGAAGACTGTAGCCAAGAGGGAAGGAAGCCAGGACAGTGAAAGAAGTGAACCAGCGCTGGGAAGGCGTGGCTACCAGTGTTCTAGCCCTACCCTGTAGAACCTGACTAACCATACAGCACCAGCTGCATTGTCAGCTTAGGGAACGCAGTGCTCTGTATCTACCATCCGCCCGTAAAGTACTTCACATCTCAGAGCCTCTCTCCATTGCTGCTCTTGGCTTCTGGTGCCACATATGCCTTGCCATTCAACCCTGATTCCCAAACCCCAGGCAAAAACGCATGGTCAACCTCCCATGGTCCCTAAGGTATCTTAGTCAGCATTTGCCCAGGCTAAGACATCTGCGTGAGCTGGTCTTCACTCCTCTCGCTTCTTCCAGGGGACTGCAGCTCAGATCTTCATCTCTCACATGAAGGTCTCTAAAGCTATCCCCATCTATCTTTCCTCTCCCATGTTCCCTTTGTTTTCTCAACACCCAACTGACCTCAGTGACTTTACTCCTACTCCCAAGCTAAAACTACCTATGCAGATTCACAGAGTTAACCATCCTTGTATTTCCTCTCATTCTCCAGAGCAGGCCATTAACCAAGATTCTACATTTTCACAAGGCCACCAAGGCTCCTAGCACTGACGACAAGCTGAACCAGGTCTTTCCCAAAGAAACATAGCCCAATTTTATAGTGAGAGGACCTTTCTGAGTCTCCAAGTAGCTATCTTGGGCCCTGGATGTTTCCAGTGAGAAGGCTTTGGAGCTTACAGGGTAATAGGAACGAACACTCATTTACAAGCTGAGGAACAGGTAGGCCCAGGAGAGCAGACTAGGAAAAGGTAAATACAAGTGGGTACAAAAGGGGCAATGGCTCCAGTAAAAGAGAAGCAAGTTACCACTTGCCAAAATAGCTGCCTCACTACCCACAGGAATCTCACAAAACAACTGTTTTATGCTTCAGCACAAGGCACTGCTACTCTTCAAGCAAAAGACGGGGACTTGGCTCTGACTCCCCTCAGAGTCAGAAGTGTCTACATCCTCTGCTGACCCAGTCCCCTACTCAACACCCACACTCAAGTCATACCAGCCACTCACTAGAATCAAAAAGTGGGGCTCTGCCCCAGCAAGACACTGTAAGGCTTTAGAAGAGGTGTCTTCCTTTATTACAAGTACAGCTGCACCAGGAGGAGATGAGAGTCCCAAGTCTGTCAGGCCCTCAACCACAATGGCTTCAAGAGAACCTACCCAGCTAGCCCTGAACTCCATCCAACAGGCTTTCCAGGGAGCCTAGTATTTTGTGCCTGACTTCCTGTTAAAACACTAAACATACCAAATTAAACACTGAGTACCAACAACAACCCACAAGCCCCAAGCCCACTGAGTGTCAAGAACAATGGGACTCCTGGCTAATTTAGAAAGAGTCAGCTTTTGTCTGCTTTGGTGCTAGCTGCTATACAGGGAAAGGTGTTAAGGGAGAGTGGATATGGGTCAGGGGAGGGGCACCACTGGGCCTAGGATGGAGGTCACCTAATTGAAGAAGGATTTTCTGACGTATTCTTTTTATGATTTCTTTAAAGCTACAGAAGCCTTTGTTCAAAAAAGCTCTGACCCAGAAACCCAGCATGGTGGAAGGCAGAGTGGGTTACTTTTCTCTGCCTTAGCTGACTCCATGGGGGCCACTGGAAATGATGAGCCTGGTAAAGCTGAACCCAAACACAACATGCTGGTTGGTCCAGAAGATGTTTCCAGAAGGTTCTTTCATTAAGGGCTAGGATAGACCTGGAAAGGCACTTTTAAAATTAACAAAGAAAGATAAATAAACAAGAGAGGAAAAGAGTTCCTTACAGGAAAATGCCAAAGGAAAACTGAAGAGGGAGAGGGAATTATGAAATTAGATTATCACCACCCAGTAACCGTGACGGATAACCCAATCTGTCAAGATTCCTACATTTTCAAATGTAGGTCTTAAGCTCCTCCCCCACAGGGCACTGACTAATTACATAGGGCAGCCTAGTAACTTAGTTGCAGAGAAACCAGCTGACAGCACACTACTGCTCACAGCACCAACAATGAGTCAAACTGAGTCAAATCAACCTCTTCGTGGTTGCACCTGGGCCATACTGCCTCTGTAGGAAGTGTGCCTGAGGAAAGTGCATAACCTGTCTCTAATCACGCAGAAGCATCAAACAAACACATATTATAAATGGTTCCATAAAATAAGGGGCCTCAAGTCAAAACACATTCTGTAGTCTTTTTCTCTAAAAAAAAAAGAAGGAGGAAGAGGGCGGTAGTGAGAGGGGGAGGAGGGGAAGATCTGCCGTAGCAGCAGACAGAACATTAAGGAAACAAGACTGCGGGCCAAGCAGAGGTTTTCAGAATGATTCATCTCACTGCTTCTACAAATGTACCCACATTCAGTGCAGACTGTGCAGGCTCAGGTGAGGCAGGGCTCAGGCACTCAAAACTGCCACCCTATATCTCCCTGCTTTACAAGCTCATTTCCCACATCACTTCCCCTCTACCAACAAAGACAATGCTACACACTCACAGGGCACAGGCCTGGCACTGCCATAGTGTTCTATGCCTGATAACCTGAAACTGTTAAGTCCAGACCAAATGTCTCCAAGATCACCCAGCAAGAACACGGGAGGGCCTCGGCCATTGCACACAATGTGGAGAATCTGGGCCAGTTAACAGCACTTCAGGGAGGGATAAGAACTCAGAAGGCATGTTGTACCCCCAGAACTCCAGAGATATAGACTAGGCCCTGTGCCAACTCAGAAATTCTCCAGCAGGAGCCATACGGTTACCAGGCCACCAGGGCTGAAGACATCCTACTTGGCATCCCCTTATTGCACAGGCTAGCTCAGAAAGCTCCCCTTTGTTTTAGGAGAAGACACTTCACAACACACACAGTGCAGAAGGATTCCAGCCCCTAAACACAGCGAAAAGGCACTGGAAGGCAGAAGGCAGACCAGGAAGTGCTCCATAGACCAGCTGGTTTAAGTGTGAAGAGGGAGAGGGCACCAGTTCTACAGGCACACAGACAGCGACCTCATCAAACCGCATCCACCCTACAATGCATTTTATCAGCTGAGGCCCCCGTGTACCCCAGCTCTAAGCTGGGACCTGTGGATAGTACCTAAACAAAACCACATGGCCATTTTGCAAGACCAACATTAGGATGAGAGCTGCTCTTGAACTCTGTGGACTCTACAGTTAATCCCAATGAGGAATGAGCCAAGTCTGAAAAAGAAAACTTTGCTCCAATAAGGAGGTCTCTGCTGGCCAGTAACAGAGCTCTGTAGTGTTGCAGGAACTCGACCTGAATGCCTAATGGGGATAGGAAATGTGTTCTCTTTTATGTGGGCTGCTCCCACCCCCACCCGGCTTCTCTAACACAATGAAACAACATGAGAGAATTTTGAATCATATATATTTATTCTTTGTTTCCACTTTTTTTCCTGCCTAAAAGCCATAATGATTATGGTTCAAAAATGTTTAAAACTTTGTGCATCCAAAATTGCATTGTATGCTACAATACACTATGTTTTGATTATCTAGGCATCACTGTCCCCTCCCCAAGATGGTATTCTGGAGAACTCCAACTTTTCCCTGCCCCCCCCCTTTTTTTGTAAAGATATACTTATTTTTATTTACGTTAGTGTTCTGCCTGCATGTCTGTGAGAGGGTGTCAGATAGCCTGGAACTGGAATTACAGACAGTTATGAGCTGCCATGTGGGTGCTGGGAATTGAACCCAGATCCTTTGCAAGAGCAGTGTTCTTACCTGCTGAGTCATCATCTCTCCGGTGCCCTGTCTTTTGAGAGAGTCACTTTCCAGCCCAGTGAGGAGCCTGACTATGGGCCTTCTGCAAGTAAGGTAAAGATCCCAAGGGAAGTGAGTCAAAAGACAAAACAAGAAAAGAAATCCTTAAAGAAGCTTTGAAAAGTGAAGCCTACTAGGGAAAACCAAATAAAGCTAAGAACTCAAGACTATCAAATGAGAAAAGGAACAGGAGGGGCTCCTTCAAATCCTGGGAATGAATTGTGAGAAACTGCAGACAAAGTTAGCAGATCAGCTTCTAAAACACATTCCAGAATGGTTGGGAGGCAGCAGAGGTGGGCAGGTGGGCATTCTTTCTCATAGCCCATGACTAGAATATAGAGGTTAGCCAGTACTGGAGACTCATCTCAAACATTTTCTTGAAAAACAGAGATTCCAGCCAGGGAAGCAGATCAGTATCATCATCATCAGTATCAGCCATCATCAGAGAGGCTTCCTTCTGCAGCAGATGAGAACACACACAGACACCCAGAGCCAGACATTATGCAGAGAGTAAGAGACCTTGGAAGACTCAGCCTCCATGAAATCCCCTTCTTGAGGTTCAGGGAACAGAAGAGTTGGCAGAGTGCATGATATAGAATGAATGGAAGACCCCAAGAAAACAAGGCCTTCTAAGTCAACATGACTGACCTACATGTAACACTGAGGCAGCATGCACACGGCCTGCATGGGTCTGCACCCATGAGGTTCTAGAGCTGAAAGGAGAAGACGACACATGCCCCCATCCAGAACCCAGAAGCTACCTTTAACTGATAACCACTTGCAAATGAAAATGTATTTCTTTCAGGGGAGTCTCATTGGGGAAACAAACTACTCCTAAGTGTAGGCTGCACACCCAGTCCTAGACTGCCAACAGAAAACAAATTCAACAGCAGTTTTGGAGGTTTCCTGTCTCATAATGTCATGGCAGGGATTTTTCTTTTCTTCTTTTAAATTTTATCTATTATTATTATTATTATTATAATATTTGTATTTTTTAATTCTGTCAGGTCCTTTGCATATATTTTATGGCTTCCAGTTGAGTGTTTCTATGAGATTCCTGAGTGTACATGACTAGGTCTCTGTTTCTTGTGCCTTCTCTTAGGCTCTTTTCCTGTTTGTTTTGTCCAATTCCAATGTGCTAGTTTTTGTTTTATCTGATTAGAGGTTATTTTACTACTATCCCTTTAAAAATAAACAGAAAACAGAAGTCAATTTGTATTCTGTATTCTGGCCTGTTTATTTGAACATATATATCTCAAAGCATTTTTGTATCAAATACTTTGAGTGTCCCCAAAATGCAAACCACACCTCCCTCCTGATTCTGATGCTGTCCTCCTGCTGGTATAGGCTGAGGAAGACAGATGGGGTGGAGTAAGTGGTACCAGATGGCCCAGGGAGGCTCCAATTACCCACTCAGCTCCCTGCCCGAAAGATGACCTCACCAGCAGACTTATGGGGGTTCAGTGGGTCTCAGCTCTACCTCCAGACACACAGCACCCAGGACGCCTGGGATACATTGCACACCTGAGAAGCAGACCTCTTAACAGTGCATGACTTCACAGAAGGCCAGAAGGTAGACAGCAAAACCACAAAACACAGGCAATGTGTGAAAATAACAGGGAAGGTATCACGGTCAGTACCTCTCAGACTTGAAAGTGCACATAAGCACCTGGGAATCTCTGTAAAGACAGGCTGTGGTTAGCTGATCCTAGGTTAACCTTCCCTCCCACCCAAGGTTCTGCATCTCAAAGGCTCCCAGGAGATGCTGATGCTGCTGAAGAGGTAGGCTGAGAGGCCTGGGCTGGCGAGCCAAATACAGGTACTTGAAGGGCAAAATCGCCATTAGGGTACAAGTGCCCTTACTGTGTATGGACTTGCAGGGATCCGATATGCTTTCTTGGAGAAAAGCTTCCATTGTAGAACTAATTAGTATTTTAGTGTAGCCCACCAGATGATCATGGGATTTTTCTTTGTTTTTGTGGAGCTAGAGAAGGGAGCTAGAGAAGGAAGCTAGAAGGACGCTAGAAGGACGCCTGCACCGTGGGTAAGCCCTATTCCACTAAGCCACAACCCCAGCTCTCTCAGGTGATTTTTATTCCCATTTCACAGGTGTTCTAAAGCAAATAAGCAAAGCCTGCCTCCTCTGAGGCTTTAGACTTCCAGGGCTGGGGAGCTGTTATTTGGGACAGTGATAAAGGCTGTACCTGTCCTGCGCTCAAGGGAGGTAACAACGGGACAGCAGATGGGGCAGGGAGCAGGCAGGGCTGATTAGGCATGGGGACCAAGGGTAAGGCTGAGTGGGCTAAGGCAGGTGAAAGGCCAGAGTCCCACCCAGAAGATGTCAAGGAAAGATGTTTTGCCTCTTGTTAATAAAACAGAAACAAAATCTAAACAACCATACAGAGAGAGAGAGAGAGAGAGAGAGAGAGAGAGAGAGAGAGAGAGAGAGAGAG